>NC_139218.1:303794421-303876921 GCF_055691185.1 Crinia signifera
TTTTTCGCACTTTTTTAAAATCGCACCATATCGCCGCAAATCGCACTTTTTTTACTTGCAGTTTTCATGTGTAAATTGCATATTTAATGGGATGCGAATAAGCGTCTAAAAAGTGCGATATGGTGCGATTTGTGCCGAATTTAAGTAATGGAAATGTGCGCATTTTCAGTCATGAAAATGTGCACATTTCAAAACTTGCGATTTATGGTTAAATAAAAAAACGGCGTTGGGTAATCCCCTCCTGAGCATAACCAGCCCCGGGCTCAAAGAGCCGGTCCTGGTTTCATAAAATCACGGGACAAAACAAATAGGGTTCCCCTGTATTTTATAAAACCAGCACCAGGCTCAAGGGCCGGCCCTGGTTCCCAAAATACGGGGGACAAAATGATTAGGGGTCCCCCGTATTTCAAGAACCAGCATCGGGCCCAACCAGCCAGCAGGGTAATGCCACAGTCGTGGGGAGACTTTTTATACAAGTCCCCCCGGCCAAAGCATTCATCCCCCTGACCGGTCAGCATAGGCAGGGGGCCTGGGAGAAGGGTCCCCCCCCCTCCAGAACTTATCGGCCATGCTGAAGCCCGGGACTGTCCTCGATGCCCCTGCGCGGTGGGCATCGAGCTGATATTTTGTGTAAAAAATTGATGATAAGCTATTGTCTTATACCGTGGAACCACGAGTCCCAGCATGCGGGGCATTAAAGGGCTCTCTGGCACTTGTAGTTCCACAGTAAAATAAATAGTTAAATAAACACACACTGACACCCATTAAAAATAAAACTTTAATACATCCAAAGCCCATAATACTCATACTTAACTATCTTGAGGCCGTCGGTAGGTCCCAGGGTCCGGTTCCGGTGCTGGTTCGGGGCTCCAGGGCTGAAGCGTCCGGGGTCCTGGATCCGAATAAATCCATGGGGGACCTGTGGAAGGAAATGCTACTCACCCAGGTCCTCTGGCGAAAATCCCCTCATCTTCACCGTCTCCGCTGTAGTCAGCCGCCGGTACCCATCGGACTTTGAGAGGTGCAGAGATGTTTTTTCTTCCGCGCCTCTCATCCAAATGATTCTATTGGCCGCCTAGTGGCTAATCAGGAGCCGAGAAAGTCGTATAGTCGTAAAAAGAAGCGGCACTCCAGGACTTGTATAAAGAAGAAGTCACTCTTTATTCATCAATCTACGTTTCTGGTTTGTGGAAAAAATTATGACTTTTTTTCCACAAAACGTAGATTGATGAATAAAGAGTGACTTCTTCTTTATACAAGTCCTAGAGTGCCGCTTCTTTTTTTGAAGGATATATATATATATATATATATATATATATATATATATATATATTAAACTTCTAAATCTAGTCTGTGGGTTTGTTTGTGTGAAAGATATGTAGTTTCTCTTGCTGCCAGCAGATGGCGCTGTTTCGGTTACACACAGACACTATATCTAGATTCTCCTCCCCTTTGAGGAGAAGTAACGACAATGAGCAATAGAGGCTACTCAACAGCCCAAATTACTCCTTATTAGAAAGTGAAAGCAAAATGATGTGTTTCAAACTTGCTGGATATGGATAGAGGGAGCTTTGAAGATACTTCTACAGAAAAGATGTATCAGGTTACGTACAGATATATACAATAGTAGTGATATGGTCACTAGGTTGACATGACTGAAGGTCGACAGGGTCATTAAGTCAATATGTATTCGGTCAACATTTGGAAGGTTGACAGTGAAAAGGTCGACATGGGGTTTTTCTTTTTTGTTTTGTACCAAATATCGACACAGTCGACATGGACGCTGAAACTTAGCACCGCGTCGCATTTCATGACTCGCTGCGCTCACCATGCTTCAGGCACGGTGCCTCGCTATGCTCGGCACACAATCCCCTAGTGGATGGTAGGGCATGAAATACCACCTACCAGCATATCTCGACTGAAAAAAAAAAAAAAAGTGAAAAACCCCATGTCGACTTTTTGACTGCCGACCTTCCCCATGTTGACCTAATGACCATGTCGACCTAACTTATGTCAACCTTCATGCATGTCGACCTAGTGGTGTTGACCTAATGCTTGTTGACCTGCTGACCGTATCCCGACTATTGTCTATAAATGTACATAACCTGATATAAAATTTCTGTAGAAGTATTTCTCATTTGTACTTGGAAGTTTCAAAAATGATCAGATGAACTGAATGAAACACGTTTAGAAGGGTTTTCAGCATTTTTATTCAGTTCACGTTTTTTTCCCTTTTAACTAACAGCCTTTTATCAGCTCTGCCTAAAGCAGATTAGAATTTTTCTTTGACAACAGACATTTGTCATATGCAATGTTGTTTTAAAAAGTCAAGTCTACCAGCTCAGACAATCACTAACTATGGAAGATTGTTTAAATATTACTTGGATATTGACTACAGCATAGAGGCACACAGGAGGTATAGACATTTGAAAGATAAATAAAAAAATAAAAAAAAAAATATATATATATATATATATATATATATATATATATATATATATATATATTTGAAAGGACAGATTTGATATCGTATAATGATTTACATATATATATATAAAAAAAAAAATGTTAAGTATGCTTTTCATTTTCAGATTAGACCCCATGATCTGACGGAGACTTGTTTCTGGTTGAATGTAAAAGAGGAAAAATATGAAGATACAGATTTATTCTGTCAACTTGAAAATACATTTTCATGTCAAAGGAAAGGTAAGCATGTCATGGATTAATAACCAATTTCTTTTCAGCATAGTAATCTGGATTAAGGTTCACTCAGATTACATCACTGAAAGATTATTTTAGTTACTTCATACAATTTTCGGTACCTATTCATACAACATTGTTTGTCTTAAATGGCAAGAAAGATTAAACTAACAGAATAAAGGTTTTAAACTTTCCAGTTTGTTATTGTACAGATCATATAGTAATATAGATTTCGATTCTTCACATTTACATTTTTTGGATTATCAGTGAAAACGATCAACAAGCTGCTGTAACGCCTGTATTGATATTGCTGTACAGCTTACTCTTAGATCATATAAATGTTACAGCTGCAGTATATACTCTACAGTGCACTAAACTAAACTGTAAATGGTATTAACCCTTTGAATGCCAACATCTCTGTGAGAGATGCACAAAATATCCACTTATAATGCCAGCGTTAATCACATTTGTTACTTAAATTCAGTTAAAAATGTTCTGTAAAAATAGATATATTTCCATATAAGGTAACCATTACAGGTCATTATGATGAATAAAAATGTTTGCTTGGTAATTTTCACACCTTATTTGACAAATTCACTTAGCAATCAAAGGGTTAATTGGACATTTTGCATTGCACTTTGTAAATTTTTCCTTAAATTTCGAGTAATTGTCTAATGTTTTTTGCGTTAGTAAGCAGTGTTCAGTAGCTAAATAAAATGATTGCATCCAGAAAACCTGTTCTTTGGACTGTATTGCAAACTTTGGGCGGTGTCCAATTAGCCACAGTAATTTACCGTGGTTAATTGACCTGCCTGGGGCTATCCAATTAGCGCTGATGCTGGCACTTACAGTATAATGGATTTTGTTTCACCTGCCTCAAATATAATCCCTGGTAAGTGTGTATTTGTTCCCCGAGTACGCAATTTTTTGAAGACCCTATGTGTTTTCATTTAAAAAAAGGAAAGTTTTTGGGTGCTAATTGGATACCTCTCTATTCAGTTAATTCAGCTACCAGCGCATGCTTTGTATAACACCACAGGAAAAAACAAAAACATAATAAGAGTGCAAGCTTTATGTGTGCGCAGCGTGTCCAGATACCACATACAGTATATTATAATCTGAAATAAAGGCTAGAGTCATAGCACTCCAGCAATCGTGTTCAGTTTAATGCCATATTGTTCATGCTGCCAAGAGATTCACTTTATTCTCTTGTAGCAAAGCACTAGAACAGATTGAAGACTTTTTTTGTGGTGTAGTAAAGGAAATATGTCTTAGGTTTTGAATATTGCTGCTTTTACATTTCAATGTGATCTCTGCTGGGAGCTTTTGTTGATGACAATAGATGCAATTAATAGCAGAAATTGAACTGTTCATGATTCCAATCAACACAGGATACCTTTTAGACCTGTTATTTCATTTTTCTGTCAGGGCTGTCAAGATTTTAGCAAGTTAAAGTCCCCATGTTTTACACAAGGGGTAGTCAAATCTGTCAATCCAACAACTATCAACATTCTGTGTGTATGTTTCAGAAATGGCATTGGGGGAACTAGGTCTATACTTAATAATATTGAATGTGATATTGACATCAAACTACATTTTACACACATAAAGCATAGCACTTTTTTGTATTGAGAATATTGAGATTGCATTCAAGCCAACTATAGTCTGTTGTGCCACATATTTGGGTGAAGTTTGATACATATCCAAGAGTGATTACTAGAGACAGGATTATATGCATTTGCATATTTGCATATGCATTTGCATATTTTGCCCATTCTCACTGGTTATTGCATATTTTACCTAAAATCTAGTGATGGTGCATATTTTAGGCCCAACCCTCTTCCCACCCGCGAGTCACAGCACTGCTTTGCCCTGCTGCTGCTGGCCAGGTAGTGGTAGTGTGCAGGCTGGGGCAATATGTGCACAGTGTGGGGAACCTGGATGTACGCTATGTCTGACACTGCTCTAGGCTGCCAATCCATGTTGATAAAAGTCAGTCGGGCGGATGCCATTATGAAGCTCCTGAACCTTTGCCTGCCCTTGGCCTGGGACTTTACACCAAGAGACAGACTTCTGCAGCAGAGGAGGCGGGCGGAAGGGTTGTGATATCACGCGGCACAGAGGAAATGCTGTGTCACAGTGAGTATGCGGCGTAGGGAGGAAGCCTTCCACTGCGCTGCCCTCACACGCTATGCTGACATTTGGTCCATCGGCGCTGGAGATGAGGGTCCGTGTAGTTGATGCAAGAAGAGCTTTGGACGCTGCAGTCAGCTGTAGCAGCCAGGAAGAAAAAAAATCATGTGTACAGCACTAGACATCTGCAGATGCTGTGGGCCTATTTTTGAGGTTTATTTGCTACTAATTGTATGCCGATTTTTAAATAAATAAGTTAAAAATTACTGTTTTTTATTATTTAATGTAGCATATTTTAACACTTTTCATGCATATTTTAGGTATTTTTCATGCATATTTGCATGCATATTTCAAGCTTTTTATGTTGCATATAATCCTGTCTCTAGTGATTACTATCAAGAAGTTTTATATATATATATATATATATATATATATATATATATATATATATATATATATTTTATATATATATATATATATATTTTTTTTTTTTTTTTTAAATTAACCTGATTGAGACTACAGTACTTTGAAGACAAAGCAATATTTTCCATTGCCTATTTGTTCAGGAATGGGTTTAATCACAGCAATAATACAAACTGAAAGCTGCTCCATCATCTTAGTAATGTCCTTTAGGTGATGGAAGAGAGGGGGTTGTTCTAGACCAGCGGATCTCAAACTGTGGGTCCTGACCCCGACCTGGCCTTCTCAGTGTGGGGTCGCGACTCCATGTTGCTGCCCATCAGGCTGATTACTTTTTTTTAAGCTCAGTCAGTGATTTAGAGAGTCTGAAAAATCTTTTTTTTGTCTGTTATTTAGACTCCTCCCATCATTTTGTGCCTCCACAATGCTGCCATGTATGTGCTGTCTGCTGACTACACATGTGATGTGATGACCTTCTGCAGTAACTTGTTGGGGTCCCGTAATTATTTTTATTGTCTGATGGGGTCCCAGAGCAAAATAGTTTGAGGATCCCTGTTCTAGACTAGATAGATACTAAAAACATGTTTTCCCCCAGCACACTAAGGGGCTTCAGCAATAAGATTTGAGAAACCAAATTGTGGTGGTTAATTGGGAGATCTTGGTAACATATATTTGCAATAATAGGGCAAGCCACCACACCATCTTCTAGGCTTCCCTGATACTGTAGGTCCCTACACTGCATGATAGCAGTACCCACTGTGGGCAATACAATTGTCTATCATAAGGCTACATGACAATAGCACGTGCACATATATCTAAATTGTGAGCCAGTTTATCACCCCTACATTCTTCTTGTCACACTACATGGACCAGCATACTTTTTAAATACAGGTCTTTGTCGATGCCTTTCCAAATTAATTACATTAATGGTATAATTAGTTTTATATTGACTTTATAAAACAAATATAGAGGCAAGGAAAAAGAAAACTCCAATCCTATCCACTTAGATACAGAAACATTTAAGAATGTTTTTTGCCACAGCAAAGTGTGAAAGGTTTGCATAAACATCTCCCAGTGCTAGTTTCTCTGCTATAATGTACAGCGGTTTCCCTCAGAAGATATTATTGGGGGATTAGATGAGCTTATATTTAAAGGGCTCTGTGACCAATCCTGATCTCCTTGTGATTAAGTGATCCATGTTTGGCATTGTAACACTTTGTGTTCCAAGTAGGCTTAAATAAGCAGAATTTGAACCTGCATCTTGGGTGGTCGGTGTCTATGGTGCTGTATGCAGGGCCACCGAGAGGGGAGGGGAACGGGTACTAATTGCCCAGGCTTGCTGGAGGGGCTCAGCGGGGGCCCTGCTCTGCCCCCCACCCTCATTTTTAGAGTGTTTTTCATGCCCTATAAACATTTTGTGGGCGTGACCTAATCAAGGGAGGTGTCCACGCCTCCCGCAATTAAGCCACACCCCAAAAAGTTTACCAGGGCTCATCATACCTCTCGGCTGTCCTGGCTGTATGCCTGTCGATGAGCCACAGCCATAGAGATTAATAACTATAGATGGAAAACGAAGTGTGTTTTGGTTATAAATTTGGACATCTGCAACTATGATATACTGTAGTAAAAACATGATATCTTTATCATTGTAAATAATAGGTTTAGAAACTACAGTACTGTACTTTGGTTTCTTTGTATGTATGTATTCTTTCTATCTTTGAGAAATTTATATTCATTGATCTCATTGCCAGGGTTATGGTTAAATATAAATCTGAGTAAGAGCAAAAATAATATAACATTTCACATCCTAATTTTTAAAAATAAATATGTAATTTTTTTTTTTTTATTCAGTTCGCTTAATCAAACAACAGACAAACATAGGGTGCCTCTCAACAATTACAGCATGTGTAATTTAGGGGTACCATGGTTGAATATTACATTAGTTGCCCATTGGAGGTATGAAGATCATATAGCTAAGTACAGGTATTTTTGAAAAATTACCTGCGTTGATAATTGGAGTATGCGGTACTTGTGTATTAACAGGGTGCCCGGCTAGGCTACGCTAACAACGTACCTTAGGCTGCGTTGTCAGCGTAGCCTAGCCTGGCGCCCCACTACTATGTGTGTAGTGCGTTATACTTACCCAACGTCCATCACGATCCCCGCAGCGATATCCCCGGCGCCAGCTTTCCGCTCCTCCGGCACTCGCCTCCTCCATGACACCCCGGCGGCAGCGTTCCCCTCCTCCGGCAGTCACTCCCCAGGACAGCAATGTACGCTGGGGGAGCATCACATGGTTTCCCTGCTCCCCCAGCGGCACTACGCTAATTGCGTACATTGCTGACACTGGGGAGTGACTGCCGGAGGAGGAGAATGTTGCCGCCGGGGTGTCATGGAGGAGGCGAGTGCTGGAGGAGGGGAACGCTGGCGCCGGGGACATCGCTGCAGGGATCATGATGGACGTTTGCCCGACCGGGGGAGGGTAATTGTAAAGCACTACACACACACTATCAACACACATTTTACCCACTATCCACGTCATACCCCCTGTATCCACGTGGGCGTGAACTTAATTTTATAAAGTGTGGCAAGCGCAGCGAGCCACTGAGCCCGAAGCGTACGCGCACCCGCGTCCCCTTGCAGGGCTCGCTACACTCGCCACACTTTATAAAATTAACTCCACGCCCATGTGGATACTAGGGATATGAACCATTGTGTATTAGCACAGCTCCTGAACAAGTTACGTAAGTTATGTAGTTTACGTAAGTTGTGTAGTTTACGTAGCCAGCATAGTGGTATATTGGTATTCTCAATACACCACTACGCAAACTACATAATGGGCACCCTGCTAATACACAAGTACCGAGTATGCTATACTTAGTTAAACCTTTACTTTTTAAAATAATTCTATAAATAGTGTGTGTATATGTATGTATTTGTTTATATGTTTGTCTGTTGTTTGATTAAGTAAACTGATCTCATGCCATTTGATTCACCACTATATCATATTACTGTTAAGGTGATAAGTTCGACTTTAAATTTATCTAAATTTTCAGGGTTATTCGGTGTTGACAATATATCATGCAATCTCATACATGTCTCTTTATAAGGGATATTGTATATAATTCCCATTATCCCATTGGATATGAAGATTGGCTATTGAATGACTGGGGTTATTCAATCTACTTAATAAATAAATGATAATTGTGGCACTTCCTGTAAATAGTATGCGTTCCAATGCTGTTTGGAACGCAAGATGATGTCATCTAATCCCGACGCTAGGCGCAACATGGTGTAAGGTTGGATGATTTTGCCTGCACGTGGTGACGTGCACCAAGATGCTGCTACCGTCGCTCAATGAGTGACGTCAGCAAGCCTGAATACTATATGCGTTCCACATTATTAGAACGCAAACGGGATTTTGGCAATATAACTTAGTAAGTGGCTTACAGTGCTATTGTGTGATGAGACAGTGCGATCACTTTTTACTGAATCATGTATGTCACTATGTAATGATTGTGATACATTCTTAGGCTTTGTACATGGATTCAAACTACTGTAGTCCTCTATTTGATAAAAAAAAAAGGAGATTGGTTGGTAGGACTTCCTCGTGACACAGGTGCACTGGATTTGATTAAAGCCCTGTATAGGTGTTTGACATGTGTTGTGGGACCAGTTGCACTTCTTTGGGGGATTTAAAGAAGTGGGCCTAGCAAGCTCTGAAACGTCGGCTTAATTGTGGTTTGATATGAAGCAATAAAAAAGGAAGGTACTTGTGTATTTTGGCGGCGCTCATCGCATACCATAAGGCATACGATGGTATGCGATGCGATGAGCGCCGCCAAAATACACAAGTACCTTCCTTTTTTATTGCTTCATATCAAACCACAATTAAGCCGACGTTTCAGAGCTTGCTAGGCCCACTTCTTGAAATCCCCCAAAGAAGTGCAACTGGTCCCACAACACATGTCAAACACCTATACAGGGCTTTAATCAAATCCAGTGCACCTGTGTCACGAGGAAGTCCTACCAACCAATCTCCTTTTCTTTTATCAAATAGAGGACTACAGTAGTTTGAATCCATGTACAAAGCCTAAGAATGTATCACAATCATTACATAGGGGTTTATTCTAGTTCATTCTTTCTGACAAAATCCTTCTTAGATGGACAAAACCATGTGCACTGCAGGGGGGCAGATGTAAAATGTGCAGATAGAATTAGATTTGGGTAAGTTATTTTGTTTCTGTGCAGGGAAAATACTGACTGCTTTATTTTACACTGCAATATAGATCTCACTTTGAAAAAAAACACCACCCAAATCTAATTCTCTCTGCACAAGTTACATCTGCCCCACCCGCAGTGCACATGGTTTTGTCCATTTGGCTATTTATTTTGAATTTCGCGCCGCCTGACTGACGTCAGGCGCGCGCGTCATCTGCCGCCGGGCGGAAGCTCGGGGACGTTGCCCAGCAACGTCCCGACGCTCCGCATCAAAGGGAGGCTTGAGACGCTGCCGGGCAACGTCCCCGGCCGCGTCACAGGGAGGAACATTCGCCGTCCGTCCGGGTGCATCGCAGCCCGGACGGCGGCGTGCAACACTATCTATCTATATCTCTCCAATGAGACCACACTCAAATTTATAGCAGTAGGGGGTGCTCCACCAGATGAAGTTAACATCAGTAGAAGAAATGGGCACTCACCAAGGTCAAGAGTTCAACTTGTGGTTTATTGTATATAAACAGACATCTCATCTTCTCAGGAAGACAAGATGTCTGTTTATATACAATAAACCACAAGTTGAACTCTTGACCTTGGTGAGTACCCATTTCTTCTATGATCTCTATATAGATATATAGCTATTGCTGCAGATGCCCGGCACTCTCATAGACCGATGTAACAACTTATGTATGTATGTATATATATATATATATATATATATATATATATATATATATTCATATAGCAAGTATTTGGAACTCAGGGTGTAGCCAACCGTTTTAAATATGCCGGGTGCCTTCCCAAGAGCAATAATAAAGTAAGGTTTACATAGGTGGCATTCAAGTAGTGAGGGCACATTTTTCATTCAGGAAGGCACATTTTAATTTAAAAGGTCAAAATGGTGACACCTGAGCGTCACACCATCAGCAAGTTTATGCTATATAACCATCTTGTGACACCGGAGCGTCACACCATCAGCACATTTATGCTATATAACCATCTTGTGACACCGGAGCGTCACACCATCGGCACATTTATGCTATATAATCATCTTGTGACACCGGAGCGTCACACCATCAGCACATTTATGCTATATAACCATCTTGTGACACCGGAGCGTCACACCATCGGCACATTTATGCTATATAACCATCTTGTGACACCTGAGCGTCACACCATCAGCACATTTATGCTATATAACCATCTTGTGACACTGGAGCATCACACAATCAGCACATTTATGCTATATAATCCACCTTGTGACACTCTAGCTTCACACCATCAGCACATTTATGCTATATAATCCATCTTGTGACACCGGAGCGTAACACCATCAGCACATTTATGCTATATAATCCATCTTGTGACACCGGAGCGTCACACCATCAGCACATTTATGCATAAGCATAGAGGACACAGTCAACCTTGGGCTGCGCTACATCCTGCAGCACCTGGACCGCCCAGGAACCTATGCAAGGGTCCTATTCATGGACTTCAGCTCGGCCTATAACACGATCATCCTCCACATCCTGTAGCCCAACTTCTATACCTAGGTATCCAGGAGTCAACGTGCTCCTGGATCATTGACTTCCTGATGGAAAGGAAGCAGGTGCTGAAAGCAGCCGCTTTCACATCCAGCACGTGCATGATCAGCACCGGTGCCCCGCAAGGATGTGTCCTCTACCCCCGCTCTTCTCCCTATACACCAATGATTGCAACTAAGATTTGCGGATGACACCACCATCATTGGCCTAATGAGGGATGTAGGCGAGTCTGCGTACAGACGTGAAGTGGAACGGGTAACAGTGTTGTGGCACAATGAACCTTGACCTCAACCCCACCAAAACAGATGCTGGTTAACTTCAGGAGAAAAAAAAATGCCGCCCAGCCTCTGGAAATAGCCCATAGTGGTGTCGCGGGTCGACTGCTTTAAATTCCTGGGGACCAAAATCTCCCAAGACCTAAAATGGGGGGTTCAATATAACTACAAACGTGAAAAAGGGCCAACAGCAGCTGTTCTTCTTGAGGCAACTCAAGAAGTTCAACATCCCACCACAGCTACTACGCGTCGTCTACACGGCTATAGTGGAGTCTGTTCTTTGCACATCGATCACAGTCTGGTACGGAGGGGCGAGCGAATCCGACAGATGTAGACTCCAGAGGGTGGTGAAGACTGTTGAAAAAATCCAACCTCACCCCGGTTCAGGAACTGTACCTAGCTAGGGTAAAAAAAATGTGCGTCAAAAATTGTACCAACTACACCCCGGCCACAAACTGCTCCCATCGGGCAAACGTTTCGGGTCCATCCCAGCCAAATCAACCAGAAACACCAAGAGCTTCTTCGCGATAACAGTCCAACAACTGAACAAGCACAGCGTGCTCACCCCTACTGAGTGAAATATATATGTATGCAAGGTATGTAATGCCATGAATGTAATGCAACGCAATGCAATGATATGAATGTAACGCCACAAATGTAATTCAATGCAATGCAACCTTCCCCATGTCCCCCACTTGATGATTAAGCTGCACTGTTAACAAAATAAATTCCTAGTACACGAAAGTGTACATGGCCAATAACGACAATTCTGATGTTCAACCCGTATTGCTGATACATTATAGACTTCATAGAATTAAACATAGACCCAAAACATTCTCTATTTATACATTGGCTTTTAAATCAAATCACCACCTTCCATAAAAATAAATCTGTGGGCCCGATCATGCTTGTACAATAGAATATAATCAACTTTATTGGCCTTGTGTGCTTGCGCACACTAGGAATTATTTGTGGATTTACAGTGCTGCATCAAGCAGGGATTGTGCATTACATACATTACATTGAGACATTACACGCGGGGACGACATTCCCACCGAGCAGCACAGTGGCTTGGCATCCATCAGTGGCGCCACTGGTCACTGCAGCAGCCAGGTAGGTAACGATACAAGCAGGGACAGTACAGTTATCACACAGGGAACACATACCCGCCGAGGCTGCACAGCGCCTAGGCAGCCATCCATGGCGCTACTGGTCGCTTCAGCAGCCGGGTAGGTAAACATATAAGCAGGGACAGTATATTGGCATACAAAGATCAAATACCTTTCAAGCTGCACAGCGCCAAGGCAGCCATCAGCGGCGCCTCTGGTTGTTGCCGCTACCAATTAAGTAACATTATGGGCAAAGACAGCACAGTTACAGCAGAGACATTACAGTTATCACACACAGGGGACATGAGGTTACATATGGCTGAGTGCACAGATCCCAGGCAGCCATTTGCGGCACCAGCTTCCTGTAGGAGAACCAGCAGGGGTGGCGGTGGTGGGCTGGAGGGGGGAGGGGGAGATAGAGGCAGTGAGGCCTGGGGCTGGAGTTGGGCATCCCCTGGGCTGAGTTCCATGCCGCTGCCCCCTATGGAGGCCTAGGGAGAGGCATTGAGGCCTGGGGCTGGAGTTGGGCATCCCCTGGGCTGAGTTCCATGCCGCTGCCCCCTATGGTCAATCAGACCTCCTCCCTGACGTGGGGGGTGGCTTCATCACAGTATAGAGGGCTCCTGCTGGTGCTGGGAGACAGAAGAAGATCAGGCCCCAGCCTCTGTCACGGCTGGGTGCCGCCTCCATGTGCCGATGGGGGTCGCCGCCGCCTCTGGGGGCCATCATGCCGAGGACCAAGTCTGCGGCCGGTTCCTGGTGCTGTCCCGAGGGCCAGAGCTGTGTGCCGCTGGTGTTACGCCGGCGGCTGCGGCCTGGTCCGCATCATCCAGTGTGCCCATCCTGGCCGGGGGAGGGGGGTCACTGGGCCGCCGTCATCCGTCCTCCTTTCCTTCCCTCCCCTCCGGCCTCCTCTGTCCTCCTCCATCCAGGGCACCCTTTCTCCGGGGGCTGGGAATGGAAGCTTCGGTGGAAGGGGAGCTCGCATGCGTGCAACCGTCCCTGACCGGAAGTATATAGAAACACCACAGCAGACGTCCAAACCCCAGGCAGGGAAGAGGAACTACATGGGTTTTCAAAGATAGAGGGTCAAAGATTAAGAGCCATAACTCGGGAAGAATAACATATGACCCAACACAGATAGTAGAGGAATTCCATGAATTCTATAAAAAACTATATAATTTGAATAGTCCCTGTCCCCAGAATAAATCTATTGGTCTCCCTTCTCTTTCCGCCTTGCTTACTAGTGGCCTACTTCCTTCCCTTAGTGATCAGAAAATGACTGATCTGAATGCAGAAATTTCGGAAGAGGAAATCCGATCAGTAATTGGGGGTCTAAAAACTTTCTCTACACCTGGCCCAGATGGGTTTACCCCTCAATATTATAAAAAATTTGCCTCAGCTCTGACTCCTTTTTTGAAAAACTTCTTTAATGGCCTACTTGATGGTGATTCCTTTGATGCTTTGACCTCATTGGCCAGCATAGTGGTAATTCCTAAACCAGACAAGGATCCCCTCTTGGTCTCAAGTTATAGGCCCATATCTTTGCTTAATGTTGACATCAAGATATATGCAAAGGTTTTGGCCAATAGACTGGGCCCCTTACTGCCTGATCTAATCCACCCTGATCAAGTGGGCTTTATACCTGGTCGACAGGCATTTGATAACACGCGTCGTACAATTGATCTGATTCATGCTATTCATGAACAGAAAATTCCGGCCCTGATATTAAGTTTAGACGCTGAAAAGGCCTTTGACCGGATTCAATGGCCTTTTATGTTTCACACACTTCAATCAATAGGTATTTCTGGTAGATTTTTGCAAGGAATCTCGTCCCTTTATGATAAACCACGTGCGACAGTATTGGCCAATGGGGTGGCTTCTTCTCCGTTTTTAATTACTAATGGGACTCGTCAGGGATGTCCCCTGTCACCTCTCATATTTGCTCTATCCATTGAGCCCCTTGCAGCACGCATTAGAGCCAATCCCAATATAAAAGGAATAAGAATAGGTGATACAGAACATAAAATCGCCCTTTATGCTGACGACGTCCTGCTCACAATCCCCGACCCAGCTAACTCCCTACCTCACCTTTTCCGCGAGATAACAGATTTTGGGGAGTTATCGGGATATAAAATTAATCCATTAAAAACTGAAGCCCTAGATCTTTATGTTCCCCAGCACATTAAAGAGACACTAGCGTCGACCTATGATTTCCGCTGGAACAAAAACCAGCTCACTTATTTGGGTATCGCTATTACTAAAAATTACCGTCAACTGTATCAAGCTAATTATCCTAAATTAATTGCTCGCTTACATAAATATCTAGATGATTGGAGAACATATCATATTTCCTGGTTGGGTAGAGTTAATGCTATTAAAATGAACGTACTGCCGCGACTACTCTATTATTTCCAAACTCTTCCGATCCGCGTTCCCCCATGTATCTTTAAACTTCTTCAAAAAAATATTATGGACTTTATTTGGGCAAAAAAATAGCCAAGAGTGAGTCGTTTAGTAATTCAAAGACGCTCTTCCTGTGGTGGTCTCGGAGTCCCAAATTTAAATTCATATTACTTAGCAGCATGATTGGCGCAATGCGTTCTTTGGAATAGACCTAACTCTGAGAGGGTTTGGGTGGGAATTGAGTCTCAGGTTCTCGGACTCCACTCGGTTTCTTCTCTCTTATGGTTACCCAAATCGATCCGTAATAAAAATTCTAAAGCCCACCCGATTATATCACACTCTCCAGAAATCTGGAACTCTGCTAATAAAAGATTTAATCTTACACCCTCCCCTAGCCCACTGATCCCTCTATTTAATAATCCTAAATTTCGCCCAGGTTGCACCCCAAGTGCATTTAGAAGCTGGTGGGAAAATGGGATTAGATTCCTTAATGACATCTCTCAAACTTCCTCCTTCCCCACATTTGCAGACATTCAAACAAAACACCCTATCCCTCATAAATATTTCTTTCAATATCTTCAAATCAGACATTTTCACTCCGCAGTTAAAAATCAAGTCACTGCTAGGCCACTCTCTCCTATAGAACACATAGCCTTTAGTAAAGCACCTGCAAAAGGTCTAATTTCATCTCTATATCTTTCTCTATTACCTCAGACTTCTAATATTAATGATTCGTATGTGA
The DNA here is from genome assembly GCF_055691185.1 of Crinia signifera. Lineage (NCBI taxonomy): Eukaryota > Metazoa > Chordata > Amphibia > Anura > Myobatrachidae > Crinia > Crinia signifera. Next base: position 303,809,969 of record NC_139218.1, read on the forward strand.
AGGCTTGGGAATCTGATTTAGGTGAAACACTACAAGATGAAGAATGGTCTGAAATTTATTCTAACGTTGCCTCTAGTTCTATATGTGTAAAGCTGAAAGGAAAAAATGCTTATAAGTTACTCTATAGATGGTATTATGTCCCAGTTAGACTTAATAAAATGAATGCGGATATATCCCCTATATGCTGGAGATGTAAAAAATCGGATGGCACCTTTTTACATATCTGGTGGGACTGCCCGGTTTTGTCTCCTCTTTGGCGGAAGCTGGCTACCTTAGCTAACTCTATCCTATCTTTGCAAGTTCCATTTAAGCCTGGCTATTTCCTCCTCTCTATGGATATCCCAGAAACAACTCGTGCTAAGAACAAATTGTTCACTCACATGGTTCTGGCGACCAGAACTTGTATTGCAGGTCACTGGAGATCTTCAGCTGTACCGTCTCTGGATGAAATAACTGCTAAGATCTGGCATATTCATTCAATGGAGTACATAACTAGTATCTTAAAATGTTCTTCAGCAAAATTTATCAAGATCTGGGAACCCTGGACCTCGTATTTCAATATACCCCCAGCCTTCCACTAGAAAAACCAGTCGGGTAGGAACCCCTTCTTTCCGCCCCCCCCCCCCCCCCCCTCCCTCTTTTCTTCTTCTGGTTTTCCTTCTCTCTTTCACCCACCTTTTCTTTCTTTCTCATTATGGTTTCTGTAACTTATAACAGTATTTGTATGTAATTTTATAAGTGTATGTATGCATGGATATGTATATATAGAAGTAGATGTATGTATCTATGTATGTATGTATGTGTGCGTGCGTGTATATGTGTATATATATATATAGTTTATGTATGTATGCATTTATGTATGTATGTATGTATATATATCTTGTATTATTTATATCTGTTTATAAGTATTATATAATATCACCCTTAAAACCAAAAAGAGATGCCTCTATATTTGGTCCAGGTTGTCGAACCTTTACATAGTTCCTTCAATATTGTATTGATTGTACTCATTTGGACCGTTATAATGTCTTTATATCTTACATTCTTTTTATGTTTTTCATACATGTATCCTTGGCATCTCATTAATAAAATTTGTATTAAAAAAAAAAAAAAAAAAAACAAAGATAGAGGGTGCTAGAATGAACACTACTGTGTCATTTGTCTGTGTGGACATAAAGAGATGCTTATTCCCGGTTAATGTATAAATGATAGAACCCTTTGTTCTGTTACTGTAATCTCTGTGAAAGGCCAAACACATGATGTGAATATGCATCTGTTATTTGGATGTGTGAAATTCCTGTATCCTTAGTACTTGGGGGGGGGGGGGGGGGGGGGGCACTGTAGTTTTCGTGGTCATCTAGCTGGGTCCGAATCTGGTAGTCAAGCAGGCACCGATGGAATAAATGTCGGCAGGTCCAAATTCAGGCTGAGTCATACACTGGTAATCACAATACGCACAGGAGGATTAGACAGAAGATTGGTCAAGAAGATATCCGAGGTCAATAACTTGTATTAAGGAGATTTTAGAAAGCACTGAGAACGCTCTAGCAGGTTTGAATACCTATATTCTGGCAGGTAACATCTGTCAGGAACTGCCATTTATAAGGAGAAGCCTGCTGCAGATGCCGGGAGTGATGTTATCAAATAATTACATTGCCACTTTAAGAAGCTCTCTGTTGTGACCCTGGTAAAGATGTTCAACCTGGAAGACGCAGGCAGCCGCACCTGTCTCCGCTGCACAATGAGTCCCGGGTGCTGCACGGAGCCATTTGCTTGGCATTCACTGGCAACTGCATCTTCAGCTCCCTCGGACCCAGTAAGGACAACCCGTGGTCCAAGGAGCTGTGACAGCTGTGATTTAATAATCTTAAAGAAAAAGAATAGCCAAAATCGCACCATATGTGCACAGCATTAGATCAAACGAGCTATATTGCCGTATACATGATGGGGGAAATTTACTAATCAGACGCCTTTGATTGATTCGTATTTCCCATGGGCATATGGATTCGTATTTTTAGCCAATATGAATTAGTATTTTAAATACAAATTGGTATTTTTAAATACAAATTTATAGTTTTAAATATAAATTTGTATTTCTAAATACAAATTTGTATTTCTAAATACAAATTTGTATTTTAAAATACAAATTTGTATTTTAAAATACAAATTTGTATTTGAAAATACAAATTTGTATTTGAAAATACAAATTTGTATTTGAAAATACAAATTCGTATTTGAAAATACAAATTCGTATTTGAAAATACAAATTCGTATTTGAAAATACAAATTCGTATTTGAAAATACAAATTCGTATTTGAAAATACAAATTCGTATTTGAAAATACAAATTCGTATTTGAAAAGACAAATTCGTATCGGTTGCAGTGTAAAGAGAATTTTTTCTTTTTAAATGACATGGAGTCCGACTGATCTGTGCAGGCTTCTACCAAATATGCCAGGAAAATTAAGGGTACTTGTTTCCTAGCACGGCGCCAGCGATGGAAATTGTATCCATCGGGTCCGTAAAAATCGCGTCCATCGCATGCAACCCAATCGCATGCGATGCGATCGACGCAATTTTTACATCGCAATCAATGTAAAATGGTCCCTGAGACACGATTTTACATTGGCCCCAATGTTAAATGCCCCCCAGACCCCAATTTTCATTGTTTCCCCACCCTGATGGGTCAAATGGCCCCCCATTGTTAATGCCACCTCACAATGAACGCCAACCCGAAGCGTGGCGAGCACAGCGGTACGCATCCTCTGACCTTTTCATACCCCCACTATCCACGTCGGCGTGGAGTTGTCCCGCAGCAAGTCCCGCAATGGGACGCATAATACCTGTGAAGTAATGCGTGTCCGCTCGCCACGCTTCGGGCTTGCTGCGCTCACCACACTATAAAATCAACTCCACACCGATGTGAAAAGTGGGGGTATGAAAAGGTCGGAGGACGCTTACCGCCGCCCCTCGCGGGCTCGCTGTGCTCGCCACGCTTCGGGTTGGCGTTCATCGTGGGGTGGCGTTAACAATGGAGGGGGCATTTGTCATGTAAACAATCCATGTATACAATGAAAAATCGGGTCCATTGGGTCATTTAACATTGTTCCCTATGTAAAATCGGGTCCATCGCATCGGTCGCATTGTATGCCATTATAATGGCATACAATGGACCCGATTTTACATAGGAATTTAACATTGCATTCAATGTTAAATCGCATAGGTCGCGTCGGTCGCATCGCATGCCTTAACTTAAGGCATGCGATGGACGTGATTTTTTTAATTGTCGGGGAAAAGGCTAAAAATAGCCCTAAAATTGCGTTGGTCGCGTCCATCGCATACCGATCACCCACGACGGGCGCCGTGCTAGGAAACAAGTACCAAAGTCAGTGTATTTGGCTGCCAATTAGCGGCCATATTCCTCTAAGTGCCGGTAATTAGCGACCGTATTGGAAATACAGCTGCTTAGTAAATTAGGAATCACCTTTCTTTTGAATGGTAATTCCTAATCGTATTCTTTTGATGGCGTATACATGGGATGCGGTCAAAATCCCGACGGTCAATATCCCGAATGGGTCATAATACCGACAAGGACAAAATCCCGACATTTAAAATCCCGACAAGGTCAAAATACTGACCTATAGAATGTACAGGTGAAACATTCAACATGACTTTGTGTCGACAGGTTGCCAGGTCGACATGGTTTTTTGACCTGACGTGCCGACAGGCGGTATTTCATGCCATACCATCCAATAGGGCGTGGTGGGAGAATAAAATAGCGTACCGAGCGCAGCGAGGCACCATGCCCTGAAGCATTGCGAGCTAAGCCATGGGCTGCGATTCACTTCCAACTGTGTCCATGTCGACCGTGTCGACAATAGGGTAAAAGAACAGTATTTTGACCTTGTCGGGATTTTAAATGTCAGGATTTTGACCTTGGGGGGATTTTGACCTTGTCGTTATTATGACCCATTTGGGATTTTGACCCGGTCGGGATTTTGACCGTCGGGATTTCATATGGAATCCGTATACATTTGTATTTATAAATACAAATTTGAATGTGCCATGAATACGAATTAATATATTTTCAGGATAGTAAATTCTGAAAATACATATATATGCCCAAAATATTTATATTTTACTATAGAAATACGAATTTTTTTTCGGTTGTACATGAACTACTGTATACACATACATTTCTTCATGGCATCAGCCTGGCCTGTTTATTGTATAAAGTCTATAGCTGTACACAACTTACTAATACCACTTTCACATATTAGCAAATTACCGGGTACAAGCTGGTTTCTTGCCGGGAATTTGTGCGATGTGAAAGGGAGATACCAGTTACAGCGATGCGGTAGCAACGGAAGCAGTATGAAATCCTGGCGGTCGGGATCCCGGCGTTCAGAATCCCGACGCCGGAATCCCGACAAGGGGGGACGTGGATCGCGCCCCCTTGCGGGCTCGCTACGCTCGCCACGCAGCGGGCCTGGTGCCTCGCTACGCTCTGCACACTAATTTATTCTCCCTCCAGGGGTGTCGTGGACACCCACGGAGGGAGAAAGTGTCGGGATTTCGGCGGTCGGGATTCTGAACGCCGGGATCCCGACCGCCGGGATTTTAACTGCATCCCGGTAGCAACATGGCATTCCGAACCAGGTAAAAAGCAGAGTTCTTACCGGTTTGTTGCTGTGCAGTGTGAACAGGTTAAGCAGTTCGATTGACCCATTTCCCGCACACACTATGGGGGAGGCAGCGCTTTGAGCAGTGCTAGCTCTTTGCGCTGCCTCCACCCCCACCCCTGATGACGCGCCGACTCTCCCCCATGCCCGCCTCATGACGTCAGTGAACCATCAATATTGCCGGTTCGCTGCTGCGATCTGAATAGACCACACATGGCGGGTCGCACAGGGACTGAATCTATTTAAATGTCCCGGTGCGACCCTGCATTTGCGGTCTGAATCCAGTATAAAAGTAAAAGCTCCATTTGGAAATAGTGCAGTATTACGGCAGCTGTCTTAATTGGCATGGTTTGTAGCATATTTTGTTCCTGCATTTGAATTATCAATAATGGTTCTCACATATAAGTAATCATTGATGTTTTATTTCCTGATTTTATTTCTTGCATTATTTCTAAGATGTATATTTAGATTTCAGATTTGTCTATGCGTTTTATAGGAGTCATAAGGTGTCACTCTTGTTCCTGCGGCTAGAATAGAAAGTTTTCCTTCTTTACTGTCTTGAGCAGTTTCTGTATACTATAGTTTATATTCTTAGTTCATCCACTTAAGTAGTTCAGTGACACAATGACACACATGTTGACCTTAGATCAGTCATTGTGTGTTGTTGCATTCTCTTTTTATTGAAAAGCATCAGCCAGCATTACCATTACCAAACCATTTCTTACAGAGAAATTGGAATTTAATAAATTTAGAATTCACTTTGAAAATTAATTATAAGAGCATGTTCTCTAAGCATGGGGATATTAAAATGTAGACTTTGAGCCCAAAGTCTCCTTATGAATAAACTCACCATTATCAGCCATTCATGGAGAGCAGCATTACTTTGAATTAAATCCAGTCCTTAAGGAAAACCTATCCCACTTCTCTACTTCCAGCACAGCACCTGTCGCTTTCCTTCCATTTTAAATCTCATTTGCTATGGTGATGTTTAAAGGCTATATGGAGCTGGAAGTTTTTCTGTTTTTGGAGTGATGCTTGTCATTTTTGATCATTATGCAAACATGACTTAGGCTTAAGTGCATGATGAACGGTATTGTATGTCCGTGGGTTGCCTCTGTGCCATTTTGAAGTAAGGTTTGGGCTCATACTATATGTGCTAGACACTTCACAGGTGTAATTACTTGCAATTGTAAAAATGTTCAACCTCACTTTGACATAATTAATGCCATCTGCTGCCAATGCACGGATCGTACATCTAAAGCTTTTAGTGAGACATATTGCAGTGTGCAATGTCAGTACAGTTGGTGAGAATGGGGTTCATTTGTAGATTTGATGTAATTTTTTAATGTAATCTATTGTTTCAATTGATACAAAAGCATGAATTCAATTACCAGAATATTGAGAAATTGAAATCTTACATTTTATTTGCATTACTTTAACGTTTTGTTATGTTCGTCTAAATGCATTTGTTTGTTTTGTATGTTGGTGGGTTAATAAGTTCCGTACACATGGAGCAATATGATCGTGGAGCAATGTTTGCTTAATATTGGTCAGCAATCACGTGTCCTGTTTTCATCTGGTCGCTGATAAAAACAAGACACTGCCTGCAGGAAGCCACTAGTTGGAGCATTGTCCACTGAACAGCGAACACCCAAGTGCTGCCCCGTACATACGAGGATATTGTCACTCAACGACCATATCCCTGGCAAAATAGGCTAGAATCGCCCTGTGTGTATGGGGCTTTTAGAAGTACAAAATTGTTCTCGTACACCCAGCCTCAATACGTAATGCAGTGTGAGACTGCCTGGCTTGAGTGAACATGCAGGTCCCATGCAGCTAATGGTTGGCGTATTATTCCCCCCCAAAAAGCATTGTAGTTGCAACCCAGTGCATTTATTACACACGGGGTGACTGCTGATTAATGTGAAATTGAATTTGTGTAATGTGTGTGACTGGGCAGAACAGAACATTGGAAAAAACTATGGGCCTTATTCTAGTTCACTCTTTCTGACAAAATCCTTCTTAGATGGACAAAACCATGTGCACTGCAGGGGGGCAGATGTAAAATGTGCAGAGAGAATTAGATTTGGTGAGTTATTTTGTTTATGTGCACGGTAAATACTGTCTGCTTTATTTTTACACTGCAATATAGATCTAAGTAAAACCCCACCCAAATCTAATTCTCTCTGCACAAGTAACATCTGCCCCACCTGCAGTGCAACATGCTTTTGTCCATCTAAGAAGGATTTTGTCAGAAAGAATGAACTAGAATAAGGCCCTATGACTGCTACATTTTTGCACTTTGTGTACAGATTCAGAAACTCCATTGCACATAGATGTGTGTCAAAAAGTATATAAAATGAATAAACAGTCTACCCATGATGCCTAGCGCCATTCCAATGCAACCAACAAGAGCATATACATAAAGGTGGTAATGCTTAAATATGGTATATAAAAAATAAATATAGATCGATATATTATATCAATATTCATGTGAAGGTAGTCCACCACCATGGGATTTATATTAATGGGGCTCAAACCCACGCATAGCACTCACAGCCAAAAGCTGAAATTCTGGCACATCAAATAAATCCCCAGTTGGATATGTGCTCAAACACATTCTTTTAAAAAAAATGTGTTTTTTTTGTTAATTAATTAGTTGTATTCTGTCTGGCATTATCGCTAATGTATGACATACAAAAGATTCTTCATCCATTTACCAATTACTCAGCCATACAAGAAATCCTCTGGTGAAAGTTGCCTTTACCTCCCATCATCATCATAATTTATTTGTATAATGCCACAAATTCCACAATGCTAAACAGTATACAATATATGCATGATAAATGAGGGAGACTAAGAAACTGTGTGATACAAATACTAGTATGAGTTGTACAAATGCAGACTAGTAAAATAGTATCAATGTAGCTTCTAGAAGTAGATTAATGTAGAAGAACACACACACACACTACTTCCCAGCCATACTGTTTACAATAGCTCTGAGTTTTCTTCATGTCTAGGCGGTTTGTAGTTCTAAGGTTTACTTTTGGACCTTTTTTTTAATCATGCATGTCTGTCATTAGCCAGGCAGATGATGATCCTGTTCTTCTACCATAACAATGTTTACAAAGTGCCTTTTATGTTTCGGAACAGTAGCTTCAGATTAGCAGATAATGGTTTCATTCTCTTCATTCTTTCCAAACTTTCTATACACTGATATCAATAATATCACAATGTTCCTGGTTTTCCATTTCTTCCCCTTCAACCTGGTTATTATGTATTTTCTTGTGACTCTGCAAGAGTTGCATATGGGTTTTGCCAGGTTACTGAGGTTTTACAAGGTTTCTGAGGACTCTCAGAAGTGGTAAAGTCAACGATATCTTTACCATATATATTTCAGGCTGCAGTTTAGCAAATGCCTCCTATTGTTTGAAAATGTATCCATTGTGTTTAGATTGATCAAGGAAAACAGCTGATGATTTATCCTGAGTTACGTACAGTGGCAGCTCCAAAGTTGGGGCTGCAGCACAGTTCAAATAATAATAATAATAATAATGATTTTATTTCTATATGGCTCTTTCTACAATAGGACTTAAGGCGCTTATCAGAAAGAATGAATATAATACAGTACAGAAGCAATGAATTACAGAAAAGCTTTTCATAAACAATACTTAAAGGAATGAAGGAAATGCTTGAGTAAACAGGAAATTCTTGAGTATATTTTTGAAGCATTCTAGAGTGGGGGTCCCTCGAACTGAGCGTGGAAGTGAGTTACATAAAATCTGAGCTGCATGGCTAAAAACTCGACCCCCAGATGAATTACAAGAGATCCTAGGTACTGCTAAAAGTCCTTCATCTACAGATTGCAGTGATCAGGTGGGACAGTATGGAGTCATAAGCTGCTTCAGGTACTTTGGGCCTTGTTCTCATGTAGGGCTTTGAAACTCAGTAAGTTAATCTTGAAAATGATTCGCCATTTTATGGGCAACCAGTAAAGGGAGTATAGAATGGGAGTTATGTGGCTAGAACAGGGCTGGTTGGTTAACAGCCTGGCAGCTGTAATTGGTGCAGCTCTTTTGCTAGTAGACCAAGGTTGAGGGCATAGCAGTAATCCAAACAAAATTATACAAATACATGTATGACTTTTGGCCAAATAGGCGGCCCACACCCTGACAGTGAGTCAGTTTGGAATAGCAGATGGTGGCAGTGGGTGTGGCTCCCCTAATTAAATTTTGAACTATGCTGCAGCCCCACCTCTGGAGCCACTACTGGTTATATAGTATATGTCTCTCTTGTATCTGCTAGGCATCTGATAGTGAGAAATTCAAAAGAACAGAGAAACAATGGGAAACAAACAATCCGCTTCAGTTCATAGGGACAAAATGCACTAAGCTGTTATACTTTTTTGTTTGTTTATTATCACTTGATCTAATGTAGCAAGCTTGTTTGTCACATGTATTTTATTTTTGGTACTTATGTAGTATCTGGGCTGCCGATTTTTTGATTGTATGCCTTAAGTTAAGGCATACAATCAGATGCGATGCGATATCGCATCGCATCGCATGCGACCATCGGATGCGATGACCCGATTTTTCCATAGGAATCAATGTTAAAATGGACTGAGTCCATTTTAACATGGAATTCAATGGGAAAAAGGGGTCCTTTTCATACCCCTACTATCCAAGTGGGCATGGAGTTGGATATAAACCTTCGGGCTCGGTGGCTCGCTACGCTCGCCACAGGTTTATATCCAACTCCATGCCAACTTGGATAGTAGGGGTATGAAATGGACCCCTTTTTCCCATTGAATTCCATGTTAAAAATGGACTCGGTCCATTTTAACATTGATTCCTATGGAAAAATCGGGTCATCCCATCGCATCCGATGGTCGCATGCGATGCGATGTGCCCGATCCGACCCGATTTAGAAATCGGCAGCCCAGATACTTCATAAGTACCTTATTTTTTATTTACGTTCTTATGTTGCTCGTGCTCCATCGGCATCTGTGTTCCTTTTCATAGGAATCAATGGATGCGCCCACCCTCAGGGTGTTTGTTATTCTCGAAGTCAGTTGCTTTTCTCCTGTGTCCGGAGAATGCATTCCGCTATTTCCAAATTAGTAGTGACTCTTTCTATGCTTTTAATCTAGTAGTAGTAGTACGTTTATTTATAAGGCGACGCAAAGTGTCCGCAGCGCCGTACATAGCAAAAAAAAACAAATTACAAGGTAACGTACAGGGTGTGTTGAAAAATACAGTATAAATAGGGGTATAGCTGGTAGAACTAAAATCAGCATCAGTTCAGAAGTAGGTGTCAAAATTGTCGAGGAGACTGTAGATGAAGTAGAGGAAGGGAAGAACAGGACAGCATCACAGGTGAGGTAAAGAGGTAGGGTGAGTACGTGAGGAAGGAGGACCCTACTCATAAGAGTTAACATACTAAAAATAGGTGGATGGACAAACGAAAAACAATAGGATAAGTAGGAACGGAGGCAGGATAGGAGGATCAAAAGAGGTTAGGAGGAGGGATAGGCTAGTCCAAAAAAAGTGGGTTTTGAGGGAGCGCTTGAAGGAGGTAAGGGAATCAGAAAGCCTGATGGGTGGCGGGAGGTTGTTCCAGTGCAGGGGGGCAGCGCGAGAGAAGTCTTGGACACGGGAGTGGGAGGAGGTGATTAGGTGAGAGGTCAGTCGGCGATCAGCGATGGAGCGAAGAGGACGGGAGGGAGTGTGGATAGAGATCAGTGAAGAGAGGTAAGGAGCGGTGGAGGAGGAGAGAGCCTTGTAGGTGGTGGTGAGGAGTTCAAAGAGAACTCGGAAAGGAATGGGGAGCCAGTGACGAGATAGACAGAGGGGGAGGCGGAGGTAGAGCGGCGGGAGAGGAAGATGAGCCTAGCAGCAGCGTTAAGAATGGATTGGAGAGGTGCGAGGCTGGCGAGAGGTAGCCCAGAGAGAAGGATGTTGCAGTAGTCAAGGCGGGAGATGACAAGAGAGTGAATGAGAATTTTGGTCGCATCAGTGGAGAGGAATGGTCTGATGCGTGAGATGTTTCGTAGGTGAAAGCGGCAAGACTGTGAGAGAGCACGAATGTGGGGGGTGAAAGAGAGGGAGGAGTCAATAATGACACCGAGGCAGCGCGTTTGGTCGGTGGACGTGACCTCGGTTTCACCAATGCTGATGGAGATAGTGGGAGAAGAGGGGATGTTCGTGGGATGGAAGATTAGAAGTTCAGATTTAGCCATGTTTAGTTTCAGGAAGCGTTGGGTCATCCAGGCTGAGATGGCCGTAAGGCATTCGGAGACCTTGGACAGGAGTGATGGGGATAAGTCGGGGGAGGAGAGATAGATTAGGGTATCATCTGCATAAAGGTGGTAATGAAAACCATAGGAGCTGATGAGGGTGCCCAGAGAGGTGGTGTAGAGGGAGAAGAGGAGAGGGCCAAGGACTGACCCTTGGGGAACACCGACTGGCTGCGGGGTAGTAGGAGAGGAGGAGCTTGGAGTGGAGACGGAGAAGGAGCGATCGGAGAGGTATGATGTGAACCAGGAGAAGACCGTGCCAGTGATGCCAAAGGAGCGGAGGGTGTTGAGCAGGAGAGGGTGGTCTCTATCTATCCTAAACTTGTCATGCAATTAATTTTTACACTTTTTTGTATAAAGAATGAATGTTTTTTAAAGAATACTTGTATATGTAAAGCTAAATATAGTTTTTATTTGAAATTTTGTGACACTATTAAAAAAAAAAAAAAAAGAAAAAATATATATATATATATATATATATATATATATATATACACACACACACACACACGTTGGTTAGTAGAACCCCAGAGGGTAGAGCATCACACGGCACTCCAGGATTTGTGATAAAGAAAGGTTACTTTTATTAGCAACATTTTCGAGGCCCAAAGCCTCTTCGTCAGGCTTACAGCAGGAATAATAATAAAGTGACAAGGTGCTTACCTAAATAGTGTATGCAAGGTCCCCCATCGCCGTGGATCATGGGCGGCATCAGACGTCGGGGCGGAAGTGGCCGGAAACGGTGCTGACGCACGGAGACACACCTCCGTCTTTCCGGCTGTTACTGATAGGTTACAGAGGCACTGCGTCCCGTTGCCATGCAAACAGGGGCGTGCTTGTGCCATTACCAGGGTTACCGGTGCCGCTGACCACACGGCTGGGGACTGAAGTTTAATTCAAATATACAGTATACAGAAAGCAATTTGCTTAACACAATTGGTGCAAATGTTTAGAATATGTAGATTGAAACATATGTTGTGTTACAGTTTCCTTTTATTTGTAAGTGCTATTGGCAGAATGAGATACATAGTATCAGATTCCAACCATTTATTTACTTTCCAGCAACACTGTACAGATCATCCAGTATCATTTTTCGTCTACTTCTATTCATTTTCACAGACTCTGGTCACACTCCTAAGAAACCTCTTTCTTCAAACAGTGCTGGCTGGTGTCTGTAGAAGTAATGGACCTGTATAATCAGAGGCTTATTGCATATGTTGGATGCACAATCTCGCTGACACACACCTCATTTTTCTTCAAAAAAATGTAGTATTAACAAAACCTGCATAAACAAGTGATAATTTGAGTAGTTTTTCAACGTGATAGGGTGTTACAGTATTTCTAAATCATTTTTAACACCAAAACCCTGAAAATAAATCCGTTTTCATGGATTGTAATTTTATAGTTTTAAATGTTAATTTTCCCATTGTGCGGAAATTGCCTCTGTAAAATTGTTAATGAGTCCAAGTTCAAACCGTAAATTCATGTTGAATGGTTTTAACAATTTTCTCTGAATAAAACGGTAAAATAGCAATTGAATATATCGAAAAATGATCCTCATATAGTTTAATCTGGTCTTTACACTGGTTCAATGTAATTCAATGAGAGAATGAAGAAATACCCACTAGTAATTGCAGTGAGTTCTATTTTTGGGATATAAATAATCCTGTGGGTAATTGTATTTCTGCTAATAGAATATCTGCGATTATTGCCTGAGTATGTAATGCTATAATCAACCTTTGTGGGCCATGCTTAATTCATTTGTTTTTGGAGGGGCTGACCCATTCTGCTTTATCTGAATTAAATCCTCAAATGAGTATAAGGAGGCTCAGTTTGTTATACATAATAAAGAAAACCCAAACTTTCTGTTCTGTCTGGCTAATAGCACTGCCCAGAATTTTCATAAAACAATTCTAAAAAGTTGAGTTAAAAGTGGCTGATTTAAAAAAAAAAATGTATTGGTTTATTTGTGTTTTATGATGTGAAGATTTGAAAGATTAGTTTTGACAGAAGTCTCCTACGCTGATGGTCTTACGTTTTCAAATTATATACATTTTGCAGCATTGGAATACAACTTAGGTTTATCTTGCTGATCTGTATTTCCAAATAAAATATTTTTAACAGCTGTACTGTTGAAATAATATTATATTGCACATTTAATCTGTATTACTTAAGGTGCCCATACACGGTCCAATGTACAGGTGTGATGAGATGCGTGCTTACGCACATATCCCATCGCACAGCAAATAAAGAATGTGCTACCCATACTTTTTTAACTTAATTGCATCGCATCTAGTTCAAAACGAAACTTTAGTACATTGCATGCTTTTTGAACTAGATGCGATGCAATCTAGTTTAAAATGCACAATGTGCATCGTGTATGGGCAGCGTTACTGTGATTTTCTTGTATAATTTCTCCTCATCGAGAATATTCTGTTTTTTTTTCACCGATATTGTAGAACATTGTCACTCCTACCCCCGCTTAACCTGCAAATGAAAAATTTCTCAGAGACTAACCTTTTATCCTTTTTTTCCCCTCTTATTATGCTCATGTGGCTGCTTGCTTTTCTTTTGCCTCCATCACAGCTATCGAAGGTTAGTGCATTCATCCACACTGTTTTCTTTTAATATTTCTTTCTGTATATTGCATCTTCTAGTTCACTCAACTAACAAACTAAAAATGTTATGCTTTTGCATTTGTTCTGCACAATATATTTTTTGTGATTTGATTTGGTTTAACCATGAGCTGTCAAAAGTTCCCACCCACTTGCTGCTTATACTTATTGTGTGTGTACGTATCTATCTATATCTATATATACATACATACATACAGGTATGTGTACATGTGCAGTATGTACATCGGCACAGTGTGTTTCGAGCTGAGCTCATCCTCAGGGTACATTCACAGCGAAAGAGTTATATAATACAAATTCTATATTTTACACCTGAAGAAAATCACCAAGAAAGTTCTACAACGTTAGATCATACGTAGGCAGCGACATTAACAGAGGTTTCAGTGCTGATGGGGCAAATGTAAAATTCTAATTTGCGGACATTATGAAAATGATTTTGTTTTCCCACAGTATGTGTGCTTATACAGATGTAGCACCTGGGCTTGCTAGACCACCCCCGCTGGCATGTAGATGGGAAATATTCTTCAATAGCAGGGGTCTCAGAGTGTTCTGGGTTGCATGAGACCAGGCTCTGATTAGATTTCAGAGTAGATAGAGGTGCCGGACGGCTGATCTTTTTGAGCAGAGATATAAAATTCGGGTTTAACGCGTTTCCCCGCTTAAGTGTGACCGCGGCTTCTTCAGAGAAGCTGCTGACATACATAAGCGGGGAAACATGTTAAATGTATACTAAACACGTTAAATGCATACTAAACACCACTAAATGATTGGTTGTAGCTCTATTGCTAACACATTAAGCTTGATCTAAATGGAGTAACAAGTGGGACTTTTTTTGGCATTTGATCTATCCTCTAATAGGATTTTTTTTAACATTTATTGGTATAAAAATAATTATTATCTAGATCACTAGAACATTGTTTTTACTGTATCTATAAATGCTGTGTTTTAAGAGTATCTAACAAGACTGGCGATTATTTATACTTAAACCTGAGCGCTTTCTTTTTCTTTGTTCTGATTGGGAACTGGCGTGTGCATGCCATCTCCCATTTATATTAATGTGACCTGGTAGTGATGGGAACAAGTCTGGCATCGTTATCTATGAAGCAACAATGTTTTCTAACTTTGAGGAAGCCGCTCACACGCAAAAGTAACTGCAAACTCTGTTTGAATGTGATATCCATGCACACCTGAAAATCATTGCAATAATATAACATCTAATACGAAAAATAACTGACTTTCAATAGAACTAACATCTACTAACAGGGTAGAATTAAGCCCAATACTGGACTGTGCATGATTAACCTATATATATATCACAATTTTTCATTGTTTCCGTTTCTATATAGTTAAAAAAAAATATTTTTATTCTCCTGTCCATTTTTTTTGTCCATCCCTTGTTGTCCTGCTGACTGTTTTGGAATGGTCACACATGAGGGGTTTTGTACCTGTCAGATACTGTCCTTTTTTCATTCTATTATTATGATATAAGGATATGTATTTTATTCATGCTAATGTGGCCCCTACCACATTATACTATTATGATGAGTAGACTGAAGGTGGTTCATTTGAATCATGTATTTGTGTATGTTGATTTTATCATGTATGTTATTTGATTTGTAAAGCCTGGGCTAAATTGCTCACATATAGTGTGTTTTTGTGCTGGATACATTCTTTGCGCTTTTTCATAGTTTGACTTTTTCAGTCATTCTACTAGTGCTATTTATACAACGGTTCGGGTCATCAGTTCCCATCCATCTCATTCGGTATCTGGCTCTTATGCCTGCTGCTTCAGGAGCATACATCAACACACTGTTCCCATTAGACAACATTCTGTTTACATTTAATTCGTATAGACCGCCTCCTGTTTTCACTCTCTAGACCTTTTTCATTCATTACCTATTGGCCGTTAGTTGATAGGTCCATCGCTATCATCGTCATATGACGCTTAACGAGTTATAGGACGTCCTATATGCATCGCCTCTATTGAGGCAGCTTTGCTATCTATACTAAACAAAGCAGACTCCGCCCCACCTTGCAAAATTACATCATATACGTCTTCATGTAGGCGGTTCTATCCTTATCGATGTGGGCTCCGCCCTTCCATTGTCATCTGACGGTGAATGCGTCATCTGACGAATTTCCAACACATAGATCCCGGTCATGTGACACCGCGGGCGTCACTTGATGCAGTACGCGTCATCTGACGCTGCACACATACGTAGTTCCCGGCATCCTCTAGTTTGTCATGTGACGCCTAGTGCGTCATATGACGCGGCACGCACCACCTATGTTAGCCATCCTAGTCTGGCTTACATATACAGTTAATACAGTGGCCAGCCCCACGCACAGCGTACTCACGCCCATTATAGTTCGGCAACCAATGCCGTTACCGGGCTGCCAAAGTGATTGACAGCTCTGGACCCATTTAAACCAGCAGATCGATCGTAGTAGCCACGCCCTCTGATGAAGTCTATACGACGAAACTTGTCAGGGCATGGCCTACGACGCTCCCTCTCTCTTCGCGACTGACGTGTGGTTCCTGGATACCCCTGCACGCCTCCCTGCAAGCCAGCATAGCGGTGTTTATGGTGGATCCCTGTTCCTGCGCAGACGTGTGAGCAGCTTAGCCTGTGGCTATGTTTTAAAACCTTGTGGTACCCAGCCCACAGTGCTTTTACCATTGGTACGAGTCTTTATTTGCCTGTACCTGGATTTTATTATTGTCCATTAAATCTTTTAAAAGTGATATTGCACCATGAAGCGGCTTCTCTCTGCCTTTTCATATATATATATATATATATATATATATATATATATATATATATATACGCATAAAGATTTCTTTCCCACTGCTATATTTACAGTGTGTTCTTCTTATATTTGAGTAATGTAGGGTTATCTCAAACAAAGGAGGGTGGTGTGTACCATGCATACATTTAATTATTGTTCCACCTTTGCTAAAACAATAATAATAATAATAATAACCAACAATTAATAATTTTCTATTATTGCTTCACTCTTTGCAAACTTATGTGCATAATCTTTTAGTTTATAAAAAAATGCAAAGTCTTCCTTGGGGATATTGGGAAGGCATAAGAGAAACAAAAGTGATACTGAATCCTGAACGTTATAAGACATAAAAGTCCCACAATAGTCAATGAGGTTATAATTGCTTTTGAAGTGAAGGCTTAAAACTTTGTAAAATTCCTCCAAATTAAGTTTTTATTCTTATAAACTCAATTTTTTGTGAAGAACATTGTCCTAGATTAAAAACAGTCATACACATAAAGTAAAGTATATGTAAATGGATAATAAATATACAATATAAGTCTTTAACATACATATCAAATATAGATAGCCTGAACAACATAGAGAAAATGACCATAAAACCAATCAATGGATACCAAATCCAAGAATGTAGGATTGCGTATAGGAATACAGTAGCAATCAAAAGGAAATGATAACACACACAACATTGTTATTTATTTATAGTCACCCCAATTATTTCTTAAAAAAAAAAAAAAAAAAAAAATATATATATATATATATATATATATATATATATATATATATATATATATATATATATATAGAGCGGCTGTGGTTCGGCACTCCCCGTGACAAGGTAACTGCGGCCGGTGCCTATACAAAAAGGCAAATGTAGAGAGACGGTGGTATGGCACTCGTAGCCAATAATAAATTGAAGAAGGAGCCAAGTAGATAACAACGTTTCAATTTTTATCAATTTTCGTCAGGTTATAAATACAGCAGTGCAAAAAAAAGTACCTTTATAGAAGGAGACACCGGTAGAAGTGAAGCTGATACGCTCGTGCAAAAAGAGGGGGAAGCCGCCCAATGGCGCAAAAAGATTGTGTCATAATTACGGACGGCAACTAACGGTTGCCAAGGGGATACAAAAAGGGGAGTCACTCCGGGTTTTAAAAGAAGGGAATATTTTTTCCTTTTTCATTCTTTATTAATTTTTCATATATAAACAACAAAGACGAACATTACATACAGCAACAGTACCCAATACATATAAAGACATAAACCAAACATTACAATACATAGAATACATATACTAAAAGTGCTTACAGTACATTCCCAAGTGTAGAGGCCATCGTACTGATTTCATTTGAGATGGTCCTAACTCATCGACTCACAACAACTATTATACCATAGCCTCGTAGGGAGGAGATCGATATCTGACGCATATTTAATCCTACTTTCGCAATGGACACCTCAAGCTCATCAGTGGCCAAGCATGGTTCATATCTATAAACGAGCACCAATACTAGATTTTCGTGACAACCAGAATAGCAGCAAACTAATATAAGAAAAACACAAAAAAAAAAAAAAAAAAAAATAAGGTGGAAAGGCCATCAAAACAAACTTCTAACCATATCTATAAGAGGCCTTTAGTTATATTGATAAGTAAGTTACTAAACCTATATTCAGTACATACCACGTGCAGGTGCATTTCATTTTCAAATCTAAATTTTATACTATAACTAGAGGATTACAGTGTTGTGTAATATTGAGAGTAGATCCATTTCCCCCATATCCCGTAAAATTTTTCCACCGTATTTCCCGTGACATAGATATATTTCTCATGCTCAATCATTTTATTAACCATGCTGTACCATGCCTGGATATCAGGTCCCTTTTGTGACATCCAAGATTTAGCGATGACTGCTTTGGCAATTGCACATAGATTAATCGCTAGACGGCTGTCCTCTTGCTTCAATGCGTTTGTAGGCCATATACCTAACAGGAGTCCACTAGGGTGGATACATGATCTTGGTATCCCAAGTTCAGATAGGGTCCTCCCCACTCCCTGCCAGAAGTACCGTAAGGCTTGACAATCCCATATCAAGTGCCAAAAATTGCCCCCCGTTATCTTACATTTGGGACACCTATTACCTGATCCATCTGAAAACTTACTAATTCGGTCTGGTGTATAGTATATCCTGTGAAAGATATTCAACTGAATTTGATGGATCCTAAGTGACTTAGTAGCCATGACCAAAACTTTCATGGCTTTTACCCAATTAACCTTGTTTACTTCAGGGATGTCTTTACTCCATTTAACCCTTAAGTCCTCCAGGTTGTCTATTGAGGTAAGGTCCATCAGGAACCTATAACATCTCGATAACCTTTTACCACGTGGTAGCTTACCAAGAAACTTTTTCACAGGGGATTCTACTATTTGAAAGGGCGCTCTGCGATATTCAGACTGGATAGCGCTTCTCAGCTGTAGGTATCTAAAAAACATTCCTTGTGGAACCCCAAATTCTAACTGTAGCTGGGAGAAGGATTTTAAATTATTATCCGCAAGGATCTGACCCAGCCTAGTGATCCCATAGTGAGCCCATATCCTACTTCCCTGTTGGATTTTCAAATTCTGGAATTGGGGGAGCTGGAAAATATGACATTCTGGATCCATCCCCTCAAATTGAGATTTTTTCTCTACCCCTTTCCAGATGTTCCTGGCTTGTTTCAATAATGGAGGGAGGCGCTTTGGAGTGGTTCTCATCAAGAGGGCCTGAAGTGGAGTAGCCCCTGGGACAGCCTTTTCTATAAATTCTAACAGGTCCTCAGTATTCTCATTTTTACTAACCCAGCCAGCAAGATGACACATTTGAGCCGCATGATAATAAAGCTTGAAATTCGGCAGTGCTATCCCACCCTTAGTGTTAGGTCTGCACAACGTGGGCATTTTAATTCTAGGGGCCTTATTGCGCCAAATAAATGTGGAGACCATTGAATCAAGCCTTCTAAAAATACTGTCGCCAATGTAGATGGGGGAATGTGTAAAAATATAGAGCAACTTAGGCAGGACAGACATTTTAACCAAATTGGCAGGCCCTAGTAAAGTAAGTGGGAGTCTCTGCCAGCTTTTAAACTTATTTTTTATTTCCTCCAGGAGTGGATCAACATTATCTATTATATAGTCTCTAGAATTTCTAGAGATCGTAATCCCCAGATATTTAATTTTTTCCTCTACGGGAATTCCTAGACTAGACAAAGCCCCGTCTCTTCCAGCTGGTCCGAGCACTAATAAATGAGATTTACTATAATTGATTTGAAGACCTGAATAGAGGCCAAATTCACCAATAATCGCCATTATTTCAGGGAGTTTTATAACATAATCCACCAGTCCAACTAAGAGGTCATCGGCATAGAGGGAAATAATATTATGACCGATACCCACCGTCCCAATTCCTTGCCTTAATTTACAGGCCAGTGGTTCCATGGCCACTGCAAAAAGAAGGGGCGATAATGGGCAGCCCTGTCGCGTACCTCGAGATAGCGAAAATGGCTCAGAAACGTACCCATTAACTAGTATACATGCAGTTGGGTGGCTATATAGAAGAAACACTCTATCAACAAATTTACTGCTCATTCCAAAGGCCAATAGAGCTTGTTTTAAATAAGGCCACTCTACACAATCAAAGGCCTTATTTGCATCAAACGATGCTACCCCCACTTCATGACCGACCATATCTGCCATTTGTAGATATGTATAAACCCGACGAAGGTTATTAGCCGTGGACTTCCCCAACATGAAGCCATTCTGATCCGGGTGGATAATAGTGCCAATCACCCTGTTGAGCCTATTTGCCAGCACTTTAGCATAAATCTTGGCATCTGCCGTCATCAGGGAGATTGGCCGATAAGAATCCACCCGGGAGGGATTTTTACCGCTTTTTAAAATTAGCGTAATAATAGCTTTTGACATGGAGTTAGGTAACGCGCCTCCCTTTTCCATTTCCTGGAAGAGCTGTAACAATTTAGGTGCAAGGCTGCCAATCAGGGCTTTGTACAGTTCCCCTGGGAGCCCATCTATCCCTGATGCCTTATTTACCGGTAGTGAGTTTATCACCTCGATCACCTCCTCTAGCGTGAAGGGGGAATCCAATACACTCCTCTCTTCATCTGATAGTGTGGGAAGTTTAATATCATTAAAATAGTTAACCAGGGAATCCGTCGTGGTATTAACTCTTGTTTGGTATATGTGTTGATAAAACTCCCCAAAGGCTTGAGTTATATCACTTGGAGTTACACATAATTGACCTGACTCTGAGATGATTTTAACTATAACATTAGAGGGTTTATCGGCCCTAGTCAAATAGGCCATATATCGACCCGCCCTGTCACTATTTTGGTAAAACTGATGGGATTGTCTCAGCAGCTTCTGATTGACCATTACCTGTAGATGCTCTACCCACCTTTGTTTTACCATCAACCATTCCTGACGTGCAGAGTCAGTCTTTTCATCTATATATATTTTTTCTTTGTCTAATGTTAGTTTTTCCAAATCTAATGCTTTTTCACAATTTTTTTTTTAACCCCTGCAACTTTTTTAATCAAGTTACCCCTTAAATAGGCCTTTAGGGTATCCCAGACTAGATTAGTTTGAGCCGTTCCCTCATTAAACCTACAAAATTCTTCGACCAGCTCACCAAAACCATCCCAACCACCCAATTGGGGGATCCAGGACGGGTGTAATTTCCAAAAAGTAAACCCGCGCTGTTGTCTAGTATCTAACAGCATTACAATCGGAGTATGATCAGAAATGCCTTGCGATTTATATTCAATTGATTCAACAACCTTCAACACGTTCTCAGAGACCAAGATCATATCGATTCTCGAAAAAGTGTGGAACGTTGCCGAATAACAAGAGAATTGCTTGGCTGAGGGGTATCTTTCCCTCCAAACATCTCTCCACCCTATTTCACGGATGAAATTAGCAAAATTACTGCTGGTATGAGTATAACCCCCTTTACAGTTCCACCTATCCTGACTAGGATTCATAACTACATTGAAGTCCCCGAGACATATTACTGAGCTATCGGGTCTTTCTATTATAAATTCAACCGCAAGCCTCAACACATCGAACGAAAAAGGAGGAGGGATGTATATAGCAAGGATACAGTATCTAGTCATATCAATACATCCCTCGACAAACACGTATCTACCATATGGATCAATTTTTGAGGACAACGTTTCAAACTTAACATTTTTCCTGATTAACACGGATACCCCTCTGGAGTAGGGGGAGAAACAAGAGTGAAAGGACGCTCCTATCCATGATCTATCTACCGCCTTCACCTTCTCACCAACCAGGTGAGTCTCCTGCATACAAACTATATCGGCCTTCAAAGACCTACAGTGTCTTAGTACCAGGGAGCGCTTTATTCTCTCGTTTATCCCCCTAACATTCCATGTCAGGATCGATATCATAGTTCTGATGGTAGTACATTTCCCTCAGAGTCGGAGTTAGACCCTCCAACATCGAGCCTGAGGTATATTGCCTGGCATCTACAACTTTGGAGACAAAGTAAGCACTTGTATACACAACAAACAGAACACAACATAAACCCCTCTCCCACCCCCACCCTGTATAACCTCCCCTGTTAGGTATACCTACGCCCATGCCCACCCTCTTCCAGCTACCATACACAGACAAAAACAAAACAAAACCCTATCAATTCAATCGCCAGAGGCAAATTACTCAAGGTCACTAACCCAATGGCGTGCCTGCCCTCCGTTTACCCCACCAGAGACCCCCCCCACCTCCCCTCACGTTCAATTCGGACGGATTATCTTAGCCACCAAACTTCCAGCGCGCTATACATAAAGAACAACACTTGCTTATACAACCACCTCAGTTTTTCTAAACCCTAGGAAGAATAAAGCGGCTAGAAAGAACAAGGATGGAGAAAAACAGAGAGAAGTACGAATGAACAGCACTATTAAGAAATATTTCTGCAGGCAATAAGAACACCACATTTATAAATGCTAAAAACTTCCATAGTTCCTATTAGCCTAGTGTGTCATCCGGGCATGGGGAATGGTTTAGCCAAACATTATAGCTAATACAATTACAAAGAAACCAGAATCCTTATGCAGAAAGCTGCCGCCCCGCGGGATGATATCTGTCCAGCCACTCCGCAGCTTCGCCGGGGCTGAGAAAGAACTTTGACTCATCATTCGTAACTATTCTCAGCCTCGTTGGATAGAGCATCGAATACTTGATGTTAAGCTCCCTTAACCTTGCTTTTATATCGCGAAACCGAGCTCTATCCCTTTGTACATCCAGTGGAAAATCGGGAAATATGGAGATTTTATTCCCGTTGTGAATTAAGTCTCCTTTATTTCTAGCAGTTCTCAAAATATTATCCCGGTCACGGAAGTGGAGAATTTTAGCAATAAGTGTTCGCGGTTGACCGCCAGGTATCGGGGGTTTAGATGGAACGCGGTGCGCCCTCTCTACTGCAAAGTAGGGCGAAAGGATCTCTGACCCAAGATTTTGCTTTACCCACTCCTCCACAAACTTTTCTGGCGAGGTCCCCTCCACACTCTCTTCCAAGCCCACAATTCTTATATTATTGTGGCGCATCCGCCCTTCCAAATCAACGCTTTTGCTTTGGAGCTCTTTTACTGCTTTCTCGAGCATTTTGACCTGGGTTTGCAGTGGGGGGAGAGTATCTTCAATATCCGAAACCCTGGCCTCAACCTCAGTCACCCTGGTGCGTATTTTTTGAGCATCCTCTCTTAACAGAGTTATATCCGATTGGACCTTGCCCAATTGAACTGATAAACGGGCCTCACTGACATTAACTGCATCTAATACTTGTTGCAGGGTGACTTCCTTCAGTGCCTCAGCCCCCCTATTCTCTTTTGTAGGAGTACTGAGTGGGGTAGTGTCCCTTGAGCTGCTAGTATTGCGCGGTTGGGAGCGTGCAAATTTTTCCAATTTAGCTGCCGTGGAATTCTGACTTGCTTTTCCCATCCTTATCCGAGGAAATGTACTGTTGTATTCAAGAGGAAATGGCCTGTCTGTTAGACTTCACCACACACACACATACACAGAACAGGCTGAGCGTGATGTGAACTGGAATTGAACTTAGCAGTCCAGCAAGAAAAGTACACTTCAGATACTATGGGGAACAGGAAGGAAGGTCAGGGCAGACTAAGGCATAAAGAGCGGTGCAGTTCCAACACCACTCTTGCACCCACTGGTTTAACCGGCAGTGGACCCCACTGTAGTCCACTCACAATTAAGGACACCCAGAAGTTGTCTTCACTGCCACTGATCAAGTACTAGGACTAGTACAGGCTTCCTCACACCTCAACTCCCTTCCACACCACGGCCCCTCTCAGGCCTAAGAACACAGTCCGTGTGTGTGTGTGGACTTGTACAGGCAACCGCAGTAGTTTATACAGACGTATTGCACTTATTGCACGCCAACACCTCACCTTCTTACATGGACAGTCCAGCGCTCCCCATTGCACGTGCTATAGACTCACAGCCAGCAAAGGCCGGGACTCATGCTCACCACTCGCCGGTTCCCTCACAGGTCAGTCCTCCGTTCAGCTTAAACACTCGGACCAGAGTCTCGTGAAGCGTCGGAACTATCCCGCAGTGCCACCTCCAGCGCTTCCGCCAGGTCCAATCGGTCGCTACCCTCGGGTCCTTCGTATTTCAGGCTTAGGCGTAAGGTCACCTCAGTGCACCCGGAGCTCTCACCCCCGGTGAACACAGGAAGCCGCCACGTCGCCCTCACAGTCTGAGCTCAAAACAGTAGGTGCCGTCTCGATCACGCTCCGTCCCGCCGGGAGCTATTTCTTACCCCAGCGGCATTGCGCTTCTCATTTGGCGGGTAGATTTTAGCTAGGAGGGGACGGTTCGGGGGTTAGCTCTCCTGCATGGGGACGCCGGAGGGCAGGAACCTCCCTCAACTCACGCACGCCGCCGTGACCACGCCTCCAAAAGAAGGGAATATTTTACAGCAGGAAAAAAATATATCAAAAGCCAGAGGGTCTCAACTTCACTTAATAGCGGTATTGTACAAATCATCATACAAGATATAGAAGCAGGCAACATAGTTGACACAAAAATAATATACAAAAATAATACACAAAAAGACGATAGCAAACAACAAGTATCTGAGGACACAGCCTGTCGACATTTAATAATTCAATATAAATTTCAAAAATTTGTTATATGTATGGATGCGCAATATAAGACAGGACTGTGGATCAATGGAATAGATGCTTCAGAAGTACTTGTGTGCAAGTCGACATAAAAAGAGAGGACATCGGCATAATTTCAGGGAATTTGGCTGAAAAAAAGCAGATAGAAGTATTAATGAAAGGTAATAGCATAGAGACAATCATCGGAAAACAGAAAATGACATATGCTCATTTAAACCTCTCGGTACCAACGTGTCAAGGCGGTGAATCCACCTGGCCTCGCAACGCAACAAATGTAGTCCACGGTTACCACCTCTTAAATTAGGTAAAATGCAATCAATCATGCGATAGCGCAAGCTATTCAGGGAGTGTTTTTTATCAACAAAATGTCGGGCAACAGGATGTTCGCTAGTGCCTGATGCCAAGGCTTGTCGGATGGTACACCGATGCATAGCCATCCTTTCTTTAAATTTCCTTTCGGTTTTTCCTATATAGGAAAGGCTGCATGGACAAATAAGTTGATACACCGTGAAGGTGGAATTACATGTAAAATGATGCAGTATTTTAAATTCTTTACCAGAATGGGGATGGTTGAAGGTATCTCCCGTAAGTAAAAATTGGCAGGTAGTACAGGGGCATCTAAAGCAGCCATGACGAACATTGCTCAGCCATGAGCGACTAGTTGGATCAGGGTTAAAAGATGTGTTGGTTTTAACCAACAGATCTTTGAGGCTGCGGCCTTTTGTATAACAAGACATGATGCGATGGTCAGAAAACGGTAAAGTTTTATCACTAGAAACAATCGGCCAATTAGATTTAACCAGTTTAGCAGTGGCAACAGAAGTGGTATTGTAACGATTGACAAATGGTAAGACCTTGGATTCAGCGTCTGCTTTATCTTTAGGTTTTAATAAAGTTGCACGGTCGATTTGCAAGACCTTAGATTTACAATCCAGCAGATCCTGTTTATTATAGCCGCGGTCAATAAATTTATCTACCACAGTGTCAAGTTGAACTACACAGTTAGTACGGTCATTATTAATGCGATGATATCGCAACATTTGTGAAAAGGGTAAAGAATTAATTAGACTGCGTGGATGACAGCTAGTGGGACCTAAAACAGTGTTGCGGTCGGTCGGTTTGACATACACACTAGTCGATACAACTCCATTTTTCAAAGAGACCTCCACATCTAAAAAATGTACAGCAGTTCTGGAGATTTCAAACGTAAATTTGATTACATTATCACTTTGGTTATGTGTATTGATGAAGTTGCTCAAGATAGATTCATCTCCCTGCCAAATAGCAAAGAGATCGTCTATATACCTTTTAAAAACCAAAAAGTGTTGGGAAAGAAGGTTGTTGGATAAAAAAATGTCAAACTCAGCAGAAAACATAAATATATTTGCATAAGATGGAGCTACCGAACTGCCCATTGCGCAGCCGCGCGTCTGCAAATGAAATTTGTTATTATACAGGAAAAAATTATTATGCAAAATCAAATCCATCAAAGAAACTAAAAATTCAATTTTAGTGGGATTAAAGTCACTGAACGAAACCAAAAACTTTTTCATGGCTACCAAGCCTAACGAATGCGGTATAGACGTGTAAAGGTTAACTACGTCAATAGTTACCAAACAGCAGTTTTCATCCAGAGTCTTGAATTGTTGTAATTTCTGTAAGAAGGATGTGGTGTCCAGGAGATACAGTATGTCGGTTGCTCTTTAATCAATGGCTGCAGTATATCGTCCAGGAATGTAGCGATAGGTTGCATTAGTGAGCCACAGGCAGACATGATCGGACGGCCAGGGGGAGGGAGAATTCCCTTATGGATTTTGGGTAACGTGTAAAAACACGGAACAATTGGAAACTTGGGGCTGAGGACATCACGGACATCTTCGTTAATGATTTTAGCATCCACTCCTATCTGAAGTGTGTTAGCAAGTGTAATTTTACACTGAGGGGTGGGATTGTTGGAAAGTTCACGATAAGTAGATTTGTCGGATAGTTGACGCATAATTTCCTGATGATATTCAGAGGCATCTTGAAGCACAATAGCGCCGCCTTTGTCGGCTTGACGTATAATGAGATTATTGTTTTTACTTAATGTTGTAAGTGCATTCCTCTCTGCTGCTGTCAAATTTGGATGGATAGATGCTGCTTTCTGAATAATCGAAGGGAGTCCGTTGTCAATCATCAGGGCTCTACACTTACCAGCTGCTCGGTGTACAAATGGCTGATGAAAATTCTATTGGTCAATTCCAATTTCCTATTGGGACTATCCATACATTCTCTGGTGCAGAAATTAATGCCATCCTGTCGGAGAAAGGCATTAACGACGAACAGGACACCCGAACACCAGATATAATATACCGTGATCTCCTACGGTTAAAAAAGAAGGAGATTGACTATCACCTGCATGTGCACTAATGCAACCTATCGCTACATTCCTGGACGATATACTGCAGCCATTGATTAAAGAGCAACCGACATACTGTATCTCCTGGACACCACATCCTTCTTACAGAAATTACAACAATTCAAGACTCTGGATGAAAACTGCTGTTTGGTAACTATTGACGTAGTTAACCTTTACACGTCTATACCGCATTCGTTAGGCTTGGTAGCCATGAAAAAGTTTTTGGTTTCGTTCAGTGACTTTAATCCCACTAAAATTGAATTTTTAGTTTCTTTGATGGATTTGATTTTGCATAATAATTTTTTCCTGTATAATAACAAATTTTATTTGCAGACGCGCGGCTGCGCAATGGGCAGTTCGGTAGTTCCATCTTATGCAAATATATTTATGTTTTCTGCTGAGTTTGACATTTTTTTATTCAACAACCTTCTTTCCCAACACTTTTTGGTTTTTAAAAGGTATATAGACGATCTCTTTGCTATTTGGCAGGGAGATGAATCTATCTTGAGCAACTTCATCAATACACATAACCAAAGTGATAATGTAATCAAATTTACGTTTGAAATCTCCAGAACTGCTGTACATTTTTTAGATGTGGAGGTCTCTTTGAAAAATGGAGTTGTATCGACTAGTGTGTATGTCAAACCGACCGACCGCAACACTGTTTTAGGTCCCACTAGCTGTCATCCACGCAGTCTAATTAATTCTTTACCCTTTTCACAAATGTTGCGATATCATCGCATTAATAATGACCGTACTAACTGTGTAGTCCAACTTGACACTGTGGTAGATAAATTTATTGACCGCGGCTATAATAAACAGGATCTGCTGGATTGTAAATCTAAGGTCTTGCAAATCGACCGTGCAACTTTATTAAAACCTAAAGATAAAGCAGACGCTGAATCCAAGGTCTTACCATTTGTCAATCGTTACAATACCACTTCTGTTGCCACTGCTAAACTGGTTAAATCTAATTGGCCGATTTGTTTCTAGTGATAAAACTTTACCGTTTTCTGACCATCGCATCATGTCTTGTTATACAAAAGGCCGCAGCCTCAAAGATCTGTTGGTTAAAACCAACACATCTTTTAACCCTGATCCAACTAGTCGCTCATGGCTGAGCAATATTCGTCATGGCTGCTTTAGATGCCCCTGTACTACCTGCCAATTTTTACTTACGGGAGATACCTTCAACCATCCCCATTCTGGTAAAGAATTTAAAATACTGCATCATTTTACATGTAATTCCACCTTCACGGTGTATCAACTTATTTGTCCATGCAGCCTTTCCTATATACAGTAGGAAAAACCGAAAGGAAATTTAAAGAAAGGATGGCTATGCATCGGTGTACCATCCGACAAGCCTTGGCATCAGGCACTAGCGAACATCCTGTTGCCCGACATTTTGTTGATAAAAAACACTCCCTGAATAGCTTGCGCTATCGCATGATTGATTGCATTTTACCTAATTTAAGAGGTGGTAACCGTGGACTACAATTGTTGCGTTGCGAGGCCAGGTGGATTCACCGCCTTGACACGTTGGTACCGAGAGGTTTAAATGAGCATATGTCATTTTCTGTTTTCCGATGATTGTCTCTATGCTATTACCTTTCATTAATACTTCTATCTGCTTTTTTTCAGCCAAATTCCCTGAAATTATGCCGATGTCCTCTCTTTTTATGTCGACTTGCACACAAGTACTTCTGAAGCATCTATTCCATTGATCCACAGTCCTGTCTTATATTGCGCATCCATACATATAACAAATTTTTGAAATTTATATTGAATTATTAAATGTCGACAGGCTGTGTCCTCAGATACTTGTTGTTTGCTATCGTCTTTTTGTATATTATTTTTGTATATTATTTTTGTGTCAACTGTGTTGCCTGCTTCTATATCTTGTATGATGATTTGTACAATACCGCTATTAAGTGAAGTTGAGACCCTCTGGCTTTTGATATATTTTTTTCCTGCTGTAAAATATTCCCTTCTTTTAAAACCCGGAGTGACTCCCCTTTTTGTATCCCCTTGGCAACCGTTAGTTGCTGTCCGTAATTATGACACAATCTTTTTGCGCCATTGGGCGGCTTCCCCCTCTTTTTGCACGAGCGTATCAGCTTCACTTCTACCGGTGTCTCCTTCTATAAAGGTACTTTTTTTGCACTGCTGTATTTATAACCTGACGAAAATTGATAAAAATTGAAACGTTGTTATTTACTTGGCTCCTTCTTCAATTTATTATTGGCTACGAGTGCCATACCACCGTCTCTCTCTCTCTCTCTCTCTCTCTCTCTATATATATATATATATATATATATATATATATATATATATGACAGGGGCGGGCACTCCTCGCTTACAGGGTAACAGTGGCCGGGGTGCAGCGCATGAAGAAATTTGTAGACAGCGGGGGGTTGCGGCACTCATGACTCTCCTCCCACCGGCTGGCTCTGCTTCCGTTCAACTTCCTTAGTGGTCAGTCACATGACAGGACTCAGGGACGTCTCGCATCCGGATTCCCACTCGGAGGTGACGGTTGCCTAGCAACACCGACGCTGAGGGGACGTGAAGGCTGCCGGGGAGAGACAAAAACAAAATTAGTGACAATCAAGTGCATGTGCATAAATAAACAGACTATACAAAATGTGGCAACATCACTGAGTGCACCATAGGGGACAAGAGAACTTTTTAGGGAAATTAGAATACTGGGTAAATAGAGGGATAGGATGAAAGAAACATGTTGTAAGTCAGTTGTTCATTCAGACCCTTGGGTCTAACGGTATCCAAGTGGAATATCCACTTCGTTTCCAATTGCAGAAGTCTCCTTCCTCTATCACCACCTCTCAAATCTTCCGGAACCTGGTCTATGATGATATATCTGAGACTTGCAAGGCTGTGTTTCTGAGTGGCGAAATGTTTCGCTACTGGTTGCTCGTTTGCATTGGATGGGTGCGAGCCTTCAACCCAGCTGATCCTATTATCAAGACCACTGCCAACTCACTTTGGCCTACAGTTCAACATGACAAGCATCTTAAACAATTGAAAGATACCAGATTGATGTCTTGTTACACTCGTGGTAAGAACATACGAGACTGGGTTGTACGAACCGATATATCGAAGAAATTACCACCAGGCACCATGAGCAGACCTGGAGGATGCTATCGCTGCACGGGGTGCACCACCTGCAGCTCCATGATCCAAGCAAAAATATTTAATCACCCTCATTCAGGTTTTGAATATAAAATCCGCCACCCTCTGACATGTACCAGCAATCACGTGGTCTACATCATTAAGGCCCTTATTCTGATCTGTGCGGCCGGAGCCGCATACGTTGCTCCGGCCGCACAAACCAATCCCCGCCTACAAGACGGATCGCCACGGCCGTCCGTACGCGGACGGCTGGCGATCCGCATGAAAATGGTGGGGCGTACGCCTCCACCATGGTGGGAGCTGCCCCCTGCATTCGATGGTCGACGACCATCGAAGGCAGGGCCGCACGCTCCACCAGCTCACGCAAGCTTAGACCACACGGACAATCGTCCGTGTGAAAGCTTGTATGGGGGCGGAGAGCTGACATCCGGCGATGTCAGCTTTCCGCCCCCATCACTGGCATCATAGCCTCATTACCATGCATACGCCCCGCATTTGCATGGGAACGCCCATGAAACGCGGGGCGTATGCATAGGGAAATGAGGGTATTAAGCCCCTCACGCCCCTATACGCCCCCTTTGCGGCGTATAAAATTTTTGTGCGGCGATTTCGCCTGCACATGCGCAGAGTGACCTCTGCGCATGTGCAGAGTGAAAACATCGGCGGTACGGCCGCACGCGGGCCGTACCGCCGAGATCAGAATAAGGGCCTAAGTGCCCTTGTGGCCTTTACTATGTAGGGAAAACCATCCGTGCTTTTAAAGAGAGAATTGCTCTGCATAGAACTGCCATTCGCGCTGCTCTAAACAATAAACCAAACGAGCAACCAGTAGCGAAACATTTCGCCACTCAGAAACACAGCCTTGCAAGTCTCAGATATATCATCATAGACCAGGTTCCGGAAGATTTGAGAGGTGGTGATGGAGGAAGGAGACTTCTGCAATTGGAAACGGAGTGGATATTCCACTTGGATACCGTTAGACCCAAGGGTCTGAATGAACAACTGACTTACAACATGTTTCTTTAATCCTATCCCTCTATTTACCCAGTATTCTAATTTCCCTAAAAAGTTCTCTTGTCCCCTATGGTGCCCTCAGTGATGTTGCCACCTTTTGTATAGTCTGTTTATTTATGCACATGCACTTGATTGTCACCGGTGGGAGGAGAGTCATGGAGGTGGTCCGGTGTGAACACATAAAGGTATGTTTTGTAATGTGTTTGAATGTCCCTGCCTTGAAAACGGAATTAAATCCGAAACGTCGGCCACCTGCTTGTCTGTGTGAGCTTCTTTTCTGAACAAAGCCCGTGAGAGTGCCGCAACCCCCCGCTGTCTGTATATCTATATATATATATATATATATATATATATATATATATATATATATATATATATATATATATATATTTCTCTAACGTCCTAGGGTATACTGGGATTCAGGTAGACAATGGGGTATAGATGGGTCCGAAGGAGCCGGTGCACTTTAATAAAAATTAACATCCTGTGTGCTGGCTCCTCCTCTCTATGCCCCCTCCCACAGCCCAGTTTAGAAAAAAGTGCCCTACGGGCCGGTAGCACACTCTGGAGCTCCAGAGTTATTTGCGTTATTTTTTTTTTATTTTTATTTTGAATTTTTATTCATTTTCATTTTGCAGCAAGCTGAGCTTACTGCGGTCCTGATGGAGGGATCACGGCACCAACCTCTTACAGGGTTAATGGTCCGTGTCCTGCTGCCGGGGTTTGGTCCCGGACGGTGATGTTACCGCAGTCATAAAGGACTGACGAGCACACCATCAGCCTGCCGCCCCATCAGCGTGAAGCGGCGATAATAAGTCTCCCTCTGGGATCCTTTAAGCCGCGGCGGCGTGTATTTTACACAGAGCCGCGGCATATTGGGGGCGGAGCCTCCCGGAGAGCGCGAACAAGCAGCAGCAGCCGGCGCCATTACAGCTTGCTGAGGGCACCGCGACGACGCAGCAGAGACCGTACAACAAACTGGTAACACAGTGGGGTTGTGGGGGTCCGTGGGCGCTTGTATAGTGCCCCCTTTTAGTCCTCTACAGGACTATACTGCTATTGTTGTTAGCCCGGGTGTCTACTTAACGCCCAGCTAAGGGCTTGTGTGCTGGTTCTCCCTCTCTGTCCCTCCTCACGGCCTGGGGAAGAGAGAGTTGCTCTGTGGGTACTTGTGTTAGTCTTATACCGACAGCATGGCAGGGAAGAAGTCTGTATGTCAGTCATGCCACGCTAAATTCACCCCCCTGGTGGAGGGGTCACTTGTGTGTGAGAATTGTATGTCACCTGCGCAGGGAACTAGCAGCCAGGAGCCTGCTTGGATGGAATCCATAAAAGGAATGATGTCTTCTATTTCTTCTGAATTAGCTGTTGCTAGACAGGAGAGACATGATTTACAGAAGTCTGTGGCTGATCTTAGAGCTACACCTGCTGCTCAGAGACCCCCTAAGCTACTTCCTCAAAAGCGCTCTTTGCCTGCTCTGCTTGGCACAGACACTGAAGATGAGGAACAAGAAGAGGATGAGGTAGATACAATGGAGAAGGTTTTGGCCATTCAAAGGATGGTGCGGTTGGTTCTGAAACCGCGCAGAATATCTGTCCACTCCTGCATACAACTACTCGGGAAGATGGTAGCAGCATACGAAGCGATTCACTACGGACGCTTCCATGCGAGGACTTTCCAACTGGACCTCTCAAACAAGTGGACTGGTTCTCACCTCCACATGCACTCCTTGGTCACACTGTCATCGGAAACGAGAGTCTCCCTTCTGTGGTGGCTGAAGTCCTCCGACCTCCTAGAGGGAAGGAAGTTCGGAATTCACCCATGGGTGCTCCTAACAACAGACGCCAGCTTGAAGGGATGGGGAGCCGTAACTCAGGGAGTTCACTTTCAGGGTCTATGGTCAGAACAGGAGGCCTCTCTCCCCATAAACATTTTGGAACTAAGAGCAATACATCAAGCCTTACTACAGGCCTCCGATCTGTTGAGAGGAAGGCCAGTACAAGTCCAATCGGACAATGTCACGGCAGTGGCATATATAAATCGACAAGGGGGCACAAAAAGCAGGTCTGCCATGAGAGAAGCGGCAAAGATCCTAAGGTGGGCGGAAAGCCACGCAGAGGCCATATCGGCCATCTTCATTCCGGGAGTACAAAACTTTCTAGCGGATTATCTCAGCAGCCACACTCTACACCCAGGGGAGTGGAGTCTACACCCTCAGATATTTCAGATGCTGGTGGACAGATGGGGGTGCCCTCAGGTCGATATGATGGCGTCACAAATGAACAAGAAACTTCCGAAATACTGCTCCCGAACGCGGGACCCTCTAGCAGTGTCGGTGGACGCACTGACGGCATCATGGCCCTTCAGTTTCATTTACCTGTTCCCCCCCATCCCATTGATCCCGAGAATTCTCAAGCGGATAAAACGGGAAAGGGTCCTGGTGATTTTCATCGCCCCATATTGGCCGCGCAGGACCTGGTTTGCAGACCTTCTATCCCTGTCGCTGGAAGACCCTTGGCCTCTGCCACATCGACCAGATCTTCTTCAGCAAGGGCCGTTCATTTATCACGACTTACGTCGGCTAAATTTAATGGCGTGGAGATTGAAAGGGAAATCCTAGCAAGAAAAGGCATCCCAAGTGCCGTTATTCCAACTATGCTCCAGGCTAGGAAGATAGTCACTTCAAAGAATTATTACAGAATCTGGAAGCGTTATGTCTCTTGGTGTGAAAACCATAGATTCTCTCCTACGGAATTCAAATTGGGAAGATTCCTGAGATTTTTACAAGCTGGTGTTGATCTGGGCCTTAGGCTATGATCTATTAAAGTCCAAATATCTGCACTGTCTATATTTTTTCAAAGACAGTTGGCGACTCTCCCAGAGGTGCAGACCTTCATCAAAGGGGTCCTACACATCCAGCCACCCTTCAAAAGTCCGGTGGCGCCTTGGGATCTAAACCTGGTTTTGGAGTTTCTACAATCATCCTGGTTCGAGCCTATGAAGACAGCAGAAATAAAGTTTCTTACCTGGAAAACGGTTCGGTTATTGGCGTCAGCATCTGGTAGAAGAGTCTCCGAGTTGAGCGCATTATCTTGCAGAAGCCCATATCTAATTTTTCATGCAGACTGAGCTGCGTACAGGGCCGAAGTTCCTCCCAAAGGTGGTCTCGGCTTTTCATATTAACCAGCCCATTGTGGTTCCATCGGTTACTACTGGTTCTTCCACCCCTAAATCTCTGGATGTGGTCAGAGCCTTGAGGACTTATGTTTCTCGAACAGCTCGTACAAGGAAGTCTGATTCTCTTTTCATTCTATACGATGCAAGAAAGATTGGATGTCCAGCGACAAAGCAATCCATCGCCAGATGGATCAGATTAACTATTCAGATGGCTTATTCGCAGGCCTCGATTCCTGCTCCGGCCTGCATATCCGCTCACTCTACCAGGTCGGTGAGTGCCTCGTGGGCGGCTGCTCGTGGAACGTCATTACTACAGTTGTGTAGGGCAGCCACCTGGTCGGGGAACAATACCTTTGTAAGGTTTTACAGTTTTGATACTCTGGCATCAGAGGATCTACAGTTTGGAAATTCGGTTTTACAGGGACCTCAGCACTCTCCCGCCCGTTGTGGGAGCTTTGGGACGTTCCCTATTGTCTACCTGAATCCCAGTATACCCTAGGACGTTAGAGAAAAGGGGATTTTGATTACCTACCGGTAAATCCTTTTCTCGTAGTCCGTAGGGTATACTGGGCTCCCACCTCTGTGCTTCGTTCTACTGTTTGGCGTGTTTGACTGACTGGTTTCGTCAGTGTTATGCTGTTGGTAGTTAAATTTAAAGTTATTTCCTCCTCTCATAGTATGACCGTCTCCTTCGGGCACAGTTTTCTAAACTGGGCTGTGGGAGGGGGCATAGAGGGGAGGAGCCAGCACACAGGATGTTAATTTTTATTAAAGTGCACCGGCTCCTTCGGACCCATCTATACCCCATTGTCTACCTGAATCCCAGTATACCCTACGGACTACGAGAAAAGGATTTACCGGTAGGTAATCAAAATCCCCTTATAGTACTTATATGTTAGTTGGGCGCCCACTAAGCTATTTGCATAGTTTTACGCGTCCCCTCGCGGGGCTTGCTATGCTTGCCACGCTTCGGGCTCGGTGGCTTGCTGCACTCGCCACACTATATAAAATCAACTCCATGCCGACATGGATAGTGGGCGTGGTATGAGCATATGAACTATAGTGGGCGCCCAACTAACATATAAGTACCATATATATATATATATATATATATATATATATATATATATAATATATATTTTTTTTTTTTTAAGAATATCGAGAACGAAACTAGTAAGCCTAGGAAAAATAGAGCAAAAGAGGAAAAAAGTCAAGACAAGACCAGGATAAAATTGTAAAAGTGGGTGCTGGTCCAGACAAGCCTTCGATGTCTGGCTTTTGACCACAATAATGTTTGGTCACCACTATTTCCAACTGTCGGTCCCCCCCTCCCCCCTATTTTGTTACTACCCCAGTCGCCATAAACTGCGATCGTGATTTGACTGCAGTTGAAGTGCTCGCGCACTTGGGCATGTTTCCATAGACTATTAGCGATATTTCTGAGATCTTCAGGCCTTGTTGAATCAGGTCCAATGTCTGTTTTTCAGTCAATATTCTGTTATCAGGGTTGTGTTATTGGAGAATATATATTACTTATTTATTACAATTTTTATTTTAGAAGTTTAAATATCTTTAATGTAATTGTATATATAGTAAGTATATACATTAAAGCAGGCAAGTCCAAACTGTGGCCCTCCAGCTGTTGTGAAACTAAACATCCCAGCATGCCTTGCAATCATTTTAGCACTCCTTAATAGCAAAACTGTGGCAAGGCATGATGGTACTTGAAGTTTCACAACATTTGGAGGGCCATAGTTTGGACATACCTGCATTAAAGTATGTTAAACATTTGTTGGCTTTTGAAAATACTTAATGTTTTATATGGCGAAACGTGTAGAGAGAAATATTTCTGGAATGAAAAATTGTTAGAATTAGAGTATGACAGTAACGGACTGATATAGTGTGTGTGTGTGTGTGTATATATGTATATGTGTGTATATATATAGATAGATAGATAGATATAGATAGATACAGAAGTACCAACACACTCGCCATTCCTAAGAATGGGGTGCAAACAGCACCCACTTCCCAGGATGGGGTGAATTGCATATATATATACGTACTCACACTGCCGCAGCAGCGAAGGCAGTACACAGTAGTAGTCAAAATGAATCCAACAGGATATATATATATTAAAAACACAAATGTTGCTTTTTTTATATATACAGTACTCTTTTCCTTAACATACCAACATATTGTCACAATTGCTCACTCGCTGCAGTTTTTGTGTTTGAGTTTTTGAACGTATTGGACACTAGCAAATGCCTTATTAGAATTATAAATACATTAAGTGGTTGTGTCAGGTCCCAGTATCGAAAAATGTATTGTGTTTAAATTTGTGTGTATGTTGGTTTTGCACAGAAGTTAACAAAAAGCATAATCTGCTTGAATTTTAGAAGGTTAAATTCCCATAAAATATTTTTCCAACAGTCCTTTTGTTGGTAGGAGTCCTGTCAGTAATGATACTTTGAGTCATTTCAGCCACTGCATTTTAGGGAAATTATTTAAGGCCAAGCGGTAATGCTTTTCTTATGGAAGGGGATATAAATTCTCACTCTGCTTTTCTTGGCACTGCTTAGTCTAATCAATTTTCATCCTACTTGGGGAGATAAATAAAATTATCACAATTCTAGGGCCTGCTACAAGCCAAATTCCTCTCAGTGTTGCATAAGTGTCTGTTTCACCTTTTATGTGAATTGTTGGTGGTGTTGTTGTTGTTGTTGTTGTTATTTCAGAGAAGTATGATTTATTAATGTATATTTGAAAGAGTTTGAAAGATCCAATAGAATGAGCAATGATAACTCAGAAATACCTTTAATTTACTGTACATTTACTTAACAAAAAGTCTGTGTTACAATATGTGTTTTTTTATTATGGGGTATTATGGTTTCTTTGTTAAAAAAATGTATTGTTCTAGGGAGCATTTCACAGTCATAATACATCTTTTTTTCGATACTTGAGTATTATCACGGCGCCCATGCCTGCGGATCGCATGCCATATCGCATGCAATTTGCATACGATGCGATTTAGCACACCACCCCTAGCCACGTCAGCCCGAAGCGTGGCGAGCGGACGCGGTACGCATCCTGCCGACCTGTTCATACCCCCACTATCCAAGTCGGCGTGGAGTTGATTTTAGAAAGTGTGGTGAGCGCACCGAGCCCGAAGCGTGGCGAGTGCACGCGGATTACTTGACATGAATTCCACGTCCCCATGCGGGGCTCACTCTGCTCGCCATGCTTCGGGCTCGTTTTACACGTCCCCTTGCAGGGCCCACCACGCTTCATGGTCGGTGGCTCGCTGCGCTCGCCACGCTTTATGAAATCAACTCTGTGCTTGCTTGGATAGCGGGGGTATGAACAGGTCGGAAGGATGTGTACCGTGTCCCCCTAAGCACGCTTCGGGCGGACTTGGAAAGTCAGAATGCAGGATAGAATTCAGACTAATATACCGTGCGCTAATAAGCAGCTAAGTGGAATCCATCCAATTAGTGAAGAACCACTCCACACAAAGTATTACAATACCACAAAAGATATTGGATAATTTCCATAGCGCTATCGGTGATGATCCTTTACTCTCATGTGGGAAAATGAGCCCAAAAAGAAAAGTAAAACAACAATAGTGTAATATTGCTATTAACTATCATGACCACAATTACGTGAAAAACCTTTGGTTACATTCGGGTTTATTCAGGTTGATTCGCAAGGCTGCGAATTTGCAGCCTTGCGAGTCCACCAAACCCCGCCCGGCGAACGCACAAACATCCATTCGCTTTGCTGGGGTGTCCGCCCACATCATTCGATGGTCACCGACCATCGAATGATGTTTAGCGTGCACGCATATATAAGTGACTTTTCAGTCACTTACATTTGATAGATGAGAGCAATTTCCATTTTTAAAGCTTTAATAAACTCAAAAGTAATTTTAATAGTGTTGGACAAATGGTCAGGTTGCCTTGTTGAAGATCATTTAACTCCAATATGAAATCCAGGTAATACAGACTTTTTTAAAAAGTGGCTCTAAGTATTTAAAAAATATTAATGTAATCTAGTTGGATTCCTCATTGAAGATATGGCAAGTTACTGAATCATCATAAAGCAGTGAAAAAAGGCAAACTTTTATGAGAAGATCATTAAGGAAAAAAAGTAAAGAATATGAAAATGGATACAAAAACTGGAAAAATTATATGCAGGGATTTTTTCTAGCTTTTTTTCAATCAAGTTAAGACAAACGCAGAGCACTTCAATCCAGCAATTCAAATCTTTCATGAAAACCTGCGTGTTTTCATGTTTGCGTCCCCGTTGGACAATAGACGAAATCTGGCATGTTGGAAATCTGCCAATTCTGACTTCAAAAGGTACTCTTTACCTAGAACGGCGCCCATCGCGGTGATCGCGACATCGCGGGCAGTACATAAACGGCCGCGACGCGATGCCCGCGATCACCGCGATTTTCCCATAGGGAACAATGTTAAAAA
Source organism: Crinia signifera (assembly GCF_055691185.1). NCBI lineage: Eukaryota > Metazoa > Chordata > Amphibia > Anura > Myobatrachidae > Crinia > Crinia signifera. Next base: position 303,848,800 of record NC_139218.1, read on the forward strand.
GCCAGATTGAGCGCGATTTTGCATTCAATGCCTCAATGCCCGCGATTTTCACATAGGAATCAATGTTAAATGGGCTACAGAGCCCAAATAGGCAGAATTAACCCTTAAATGTCCCCCCAATTTTTGTACGCCACCCCACGATCCACGCGAACCCGAAGCGTGGCGAGCGCAGCGAGCCCGCGAGGGGCGGCGGTACGCGTCCTCCGACCTTTTCATGCCCTACTATCCACGTCGGCGTGAAGTTGAGAATAGAAAGTGTGGCGAGCGCAGCGAGCCACCGAGCCCGAAGCGTGGCGAGCGCAGCGAGCCCCGCGAGGGGACGTGGATACCTTCACAGGTAAACGCGTCCCCTCGTGGGCTTCACAGGTGTCCGCTTTTCGCCACGGATACCTGTGAAGCCCGCGAGGGGACGCGTATAACTGTGAAGGTATCCGCGTCCCCTCGCGGGGCTCGCTGCGCTCGCCACGCTTCGGGCTCGGTGGCTCGCTGCGCTCGCCACACTATTCTATTCTCAACTCCACGCCGACGTGGATAGTAGGGCATGAAAAGGTCGGAGGACGCGTACCGCCGCCCCTCGCGGGCTCGCTGCGCTCGCCACGCTTCGGGTTGGCGTGGATCGTGGGGTGGCGTACAAAAATTGGGGTGACATTTAAGGGTTAATTTTGACTATTTGGGCTCTGTAGCCCATTTAACATTGATTCCTATGTGAAAATCGCGGGCATTGAGGCATTTTAAAGTAAAATCGCGGTCAATCAGGCTTTTTAACATTGTTCCCTATGGGAAAATCGCGGTGATCGCGGGTACACGATTTTTATGTACCCGCGATTTACCCGCGATGCCCGCGATGACCGCGATTTTTTACCCCCGACGCCCGCGATTCTAATCGCGGGCGCCGTTCTAGGTAAAGAGTACCCTTCAAAATGATCAGTATTGGCAAGTCTGTTGAAAATGTATTTATTTAAAAAGCAATAAAAACATCTTAAATTAGTAGTTGTAAGGAGGTGGCTATTTTGATTTTTTTTTTTAATGAGTGGCTTGTGGAATGAAAATGGCCATTAAGCAGACTATGGGGGTGGTTTAATATTTTGGGGATATTCAATATTAACGTTTCAGTCGGTATTACAGACAATCTGACATAAATTCGACCATTGGTATTTACTGTTCTTATTCTTGGAAGTATTCCAACAGTTGCAATACACATGGATTGTCAAAATTCATGTGTATTTGGTTGAAATTGGCAGCGGATTGGACAATCCATCGGATGTTTTTGAACATGCAGATTATACTTTTTTAGAAAGTCAAATCTGACTTGTTTGAATGCATTCAGAAACAGCCGCATTGAATATATGTGTGCCGGTATTATCGACTGTCAGAAATATCGACACAAATTGACTATTCCCCTATCTCATGCATATATTTTAGTTTAGCAATCATCTAACTAATAAATAGGACAAGAGACAAGCTTGTAAAAAACATTTGTGAGTAAATGAAACAGCCTTATCCTAGATACAGTTGAGTATCTCTTATCCGAAATGCTCGGGACCAATAGCATTCGGATAAAGGATTTTAACGTTTTTTGGATTTTTTTTAACATACTTACCTGGTCCCCCGATGGTCCCAAGGCGTCTTTCGGCAGCCTTCAGGATCTTCTTCAGCGGTCCCAGGGGTGCATTGTGTGAGTTTGCAGGCGCGCCGATGACATCACCCGACCCCCAGTAGCTTTTTCACATGCATTTAAAAACAAATTCCAAGAGCACATAGCTTGTGACTTCTTTAAAAGGGAAGTCACATGCTTTCCACCCAGCATGGTCCCCTTTCCCTGAACACTACTTCTCTCTGTACCTGTCCCACAATGCACTTTGGGGGTGTTCCTAGACTACTGTATGTCTTCTCTTTTTTTTTTTTACTCCCACAAGTCCATTTCCTTTTCCAATCATAGACTCTTCCACCTCTGTAACATTTATTAGGATTTTTTTTTTTACCATGTGCCATTAAAACTTTCATTCACATGCTTATTTTCCATTATTCACTGCTAATCCTCTTAGATGTCTTTCTCTCTTTTTTAGTCTATACTCAGTACTGCTGTTTGGATTTTCCCCTCCTGCTCTCGATATCTCTCATTAGCTGCAGGGTTTTAAAATGTGTTGCTGGAGTAATGCAATACCAGATATATTTGGGTTGCTGCAAACTATGGGTGTCCGAAGCTTCATAAATAAGTAGTCAACAAGGCCTAAATTCCAACATATTTTATACCGGACTATTGAGGCAAAAAAGGTTATATATATATATATATATATATATATATATATATATATATATATATATATATATATATATATATATATATATACATATATATATATATATATACACATATATATATATATATATACATATATATATATATATATACATATATACATATATATACATATATATATATATATATATATGCATAATAATTCTAATTCGTACACACACACATACGACAACACAACAGGAAATATACTACATTCCTGATTCAAAATACTTTTGTTTTTATCCTTGTATTATCATGAGGTTTTCATTCAATGCAAATTAGCATGCTGTATGGAAGTACATTTATTTATATATGCAAAGTCTATCTAATTTATTCATGTCGCACGCAACCAATAATTGAATGTCCAGCTTTATAATCAATGAATATTATTTATGAATGTAAACTGATGAAACTGTATCATGGATTACAAAATATAACAATACAGGTATTATACATAATAACGATTATTGCTCCAGCATCCTTAAATAAAGCTACCCTCAGTGATAAATATATATGAATGTATATATATATATATAAATGTGAATATAATGCTGTAAGGGGGAGAAAGGGGCGTGTATGTGAGGCAGCGGCCATCTTAGCTAGAACACATGTTAGTCTGCCACATGGCATTCCGCCATCTTAGATTCCACTACATAGCACACAAAGGAAACCTTAGCAAAAGACTATTAACTTCTGCCTGGCAATCACACATAAACTGACTGTACGTTCATAATTTCTATTCACAACATTTACTCCAAATTAACCTCTAACTTGCATCATGCGATACTCACAATCCTGACTATACTTGCACATTCATCAAACACACTATCCCTGCATCATGCTATCCACATTTGTTACATATAAGTTGGTTTTATTTGCTTGTTTATCTAGATATTCTCACATGATATCACACAAAGCATTCACACTCTTTAATACACAGAGTCCATACAATGTTCACGCATAGCCTTACACATGCATTCAAATACCAAGAATCCAGACAATAGTGGACTACCCTCACAGCACATGTTATCTTACAGTTACATCCGATTATCTAGATAATCTAGCCAGACAATATACTTTAAAAGCTTTCAGTTTTACACCCACACATGGACACACAGTGGCTAGTCCAAACACCAAATGTTAGCCGTTTACCGGCACAAAGGACTCACTGCAGGCCGGAGCCTGCAGCACATGTCTACAATTGAATCCAGGCCTCATTCTGCTTACATAGTAATAGCATCCACCATGCTCAAATCAGTATAATCACTACAGCTTATCCTTACAAATACCAATCTATATAATCTACCGACTGCTGCTATATGTAGCTATTGTGAACCACAATACAATCCATGATGATAGCACGCGGCTGAGCACAAGGCACACAGCCGATAGGCCGTCCACATGTAAACGTACACTGCTATCTCTACCAATTTAAGCATATCCTTGCTCACAATTCATAACTACAGGCTAGCTAAACATCATTCACACAGGTCACCCTCAACTACAGACAGAAGCTTTCTTTGTCCAAACCATATGTAAACATACTCTGGGCCTATGCACATGTTAATATCTGAAGACAAACTAAGAATGGAAGTTAACTACTCTTAAACTCTCTAACATAATCCATATTCCATAACCGGGGTCCTAGTACACAATATATCGGTCCTACAAGTTTATACATTACTCAAAGCCATGTGGCCATCTTGTCCAGGAGTGCTGCATTCCATCTGGTCTGATCAACGTCCCAATAGCAAGTCCCTATAGCTGTTTCATTTACTTCCCAAGAAAACTCACTTTGCTGGGCTCATTCATCACTGGCACACCCCTTTGTTTACAGTATCTTGTGACTGGCTTAAGTGGATCCTTTTGTCTTTCCAGAGGCCATTCATTCACCTGGTCTCCCTTAGCCTATAGACACGCCCCTCTGATACTGTACCTTAATCTATTGTGAACTTATAATTTGTAATAACATGTGAGTGCAATATCATATAGAATTCTAATAACTGTCATCTGACAGCTAGAGTAATTTCGCTCATTTAGAGACCAAGCATGACATATATGGGATAAAAGATTATTTATCCCTGACTATTATTAATGTTATGGGCATGGTTATAATTTATAATTATGGAAATTATATGCTGGGAAAAATTAGGCATTGACAGCTGTTTATGCAATTACCAAATAATGTTTTTAATTAGGAGTTTGCAAATAGGTTTAAGGCAGACCCGAGAACAACTCATGTTGCGCATATTTTGTGTGTGTGTGTGTGGGGGGGGGGGTTTGGGATCATTTGGTCTATAGCATGATGGTCGACAGTCATTGGGTCGACATGGGAAAATGTCGACATGGTTATAGATCGACAGGTCATTAGGTCGACACAGGGTTTTTCACAGGGTTTTTTTTCCTGAATGTTAACACAGTCGACATGGACACAGTTTAAAGTGCACCATATCCCCTCTCATCGCTCGCTGCGCTTGCTATTCGTCGGACACACTAATTTATTCTCCCACCACGCCCCAGTGTATGGTAGGGCATGAAACACCGCCTGTCGGCACATGTCGGTTTAAAAAACTGTGAAAAACCCCATGTCGACCTTTTGACTGTCGAACTAATGACCTGTCGAACTAACGACTTGTTGAACTAATGACCTTTCGACCTAGAACCATGTCAACCTTTTCCCATGTCGACCTAATGGTGTCGACCTAATGACTGTTGACTATCATGTTGTAGACCAACTGACCGCATTGGGGGGGGGGAGGGTTGGTGTTAGGAATGTTGATTTATATACTTTACTGTCATTATATTTAATCGCAGTCAGCTGAGGTGAAGGCTTGTTCCGTTTGAATACAACAACAGAAAACAATGGAGAAACTAAATGCTGCTCAGATCTTTGGACAGCATTGTTACACTGCTCACAGAACAAAGAGTTTAGTTTTGAGTGATCACTACACATCTTCTGGTTTGCCACTTGTATTCTTGAACAGAAGCCATAACGGACTCTCTAATGCAGAACCCAGACCAAAGACTACATTTTTAGTGATCATTTCAAATTTATTATCATTAAGATGTGTGCTACAAAGGATGTCCTTAATCTATTTTAAAACAACAAGTTTGGAGCTAACCCTAATTGCTTGGTTTACTGAATTTACACATAGATATATTGGCAAAGTGTGTCATGTTATGAGAGCATTACTCTCAGTATTTAAAACATAATTGATGTGATCGCAGTCTCAATAGATTAGTATGAACACAAAGCTAAAGCTGCCCACACACGCTGCTAAGCGTGCTGAACCGATGTGTGCTTTGAGGTGCGCGCTCCCGCGCACCTCATCGCACAGTACAAAAAGTATGTGCTTGCACATACTTTTTGTACTTAGGTGTCATCAAATTGCATCGCATTGCATGCACAGCGCATGCAAATGCAATGCAATGTGATCCCTGCTATTGCAGCCCACAACGCACGCCCGCATCGGGACGTGTATGGGCTGCTTTACGCTGATTTGAGCAAATTCTCCATTTACATACTTCAATTTCACCTTCTCCTGTTCTCATGCTGATAGTCTGCCACAGTTTGATGCAGTACTGTGTTGATTTAAAATAACGGATTTTGTAAATTTCTTAAATAATTCTCTCAATTATTATCTGTTCTTAAAATATTTATAGAAATGTATTTGTCTGTCCAATCAAAGCTTGCTGGCTTGCTTTTTGTGTTTGCTATGTAAAATCCTTAAGTGAGCCTGAAAGTACGTGTGATTACTTTTGCCATATTACATACAATCATTGCTTAGTATAATAATCAAAGGCATTAAGGTCTTACATATTTGCAAGGTAGATGATTAAGCAATTAAGAGCCGTGTCTGTATAAATCTGAATGTGTAGCCCACAAGCTGGGCTAATGGGAAGTCATGTGACCAAGGTGGATTCAGGTTCATAGAAACGCACTGTCTGTATAGAAGAGGGACAGCAGGGATGATTTTGAATTACCGTTTAATTGTATTGTCTTTTTTTGAATATAGATTTTTAAGCTTTTTTAACCCTTTTAGTGCTGCTGTGAGAGATCCTCAAAATATCTGCTAAAAATGCCAGCGTCGCTCACTCCGATTGTTCTTTTAGCATAAATGAGCAGCAATAAGGCCACACATTCAGTATAATACAGCCAATGGCTGCCACTTGGAAATGACAGTACACAATGCGGCTAAGCTATTCCTTTTGCAACTGGATAAATAGGAGCCAGAATACAGTCACTATTGAGAATAATGTCAAATGCAGCTTTAATTGCCCTTTGACAGGAGATATCGATGATACATTAAGTATTTGATAAATTATCCCAATACTTAAAATTATGTGATAAGTGCAGTTTCCACATAACAATCATTGGTTTGGTTACTTAGGGGGTTATTTTGGTTCAGTCTTTCTGACAAAATCCTTCTTAGATGGACAAAACCATGTGCACTGCAGGTGGGGCAGATGTTACTTGTGCAGAGAGAATTAGATTTGGGTGGGGTTTTACTTCAAAGTGAGATCTATATTGCAGTGTAAACATAAAGCAGCCAGTATTTACCCTGCACAGAAACAAAATAACTCACCCAAATCTAACTCTCTCTGCACATGTTGCATCTGCCCCCCAGCAGTGCATATGGTTTTGTTCATCTAAGAAGGAATTTGTCAGAAAGAGTGAACTAGAATAAGGCCCGTGGTCCCACAGAAAGTTTAGCACTGAAGCTATCTGTGTGACAATGCAGTTATAGATTAGATTAAACTTCATTGTTATTCCCATGTACAACAGGGCAACAAAGTTTTCCATCCATCCTAATTACAGCAATATAAAAAACGAATTCACAGATTGCAAGATAATAAAAACAAACTAATATATAAAGAACTCAATTAACAAGAAGCAGAATTTAATGCTAAATCAGCTCTAGGAAAGAGACTATGGCCCTTATTCAGATCTGATCGCAGTACACATTTGTTCTCAAAATGGGCAAAACCATGTGCACTGCAGGTGGCGCAGATGTAACATTTATATAGAGAGAGTTAGATTTGTGTGAGTTATTTTGTTTCTGTGCAGGACAAATACTGGCTGCATTATTTTTACATTGCAAGTTAGATTTCTGTCTCAACACACCCCACCCAAATCTAACTCTCTTTGCACATGTTACATCTGCCCCACCTGCAGTACACATGGATTTGCCCATTATGAGAACAGAGTGTACTGCGATCAGATCTGAATAAGGGCCATAGTCTCTTTCCTAGAGCTGATTTAACATTAAATTCTGCTGTGTACTGCGATCAAATCTGGATAAGGGCCTATTTCTCAACCTATTTGTCCCAGTCTTAATGTCCTAAAACACCTTCCAGAGGGCAAAATTGTATAGGATATGATTTGAGTGAACCTAGGCAGCAAGCAAAGAACATATATTCTTAGAAATAAAATAATTGGCAAAAGTTGTCAGGCTTGTCAGATAACCATCCATGACATACAGTATGCAGTTTGATTTACATACTTAATGCTACATGTATGTTTATTAATGGCACTTTTAAACTTAATATTATTTACCTATTAAAGTATAACATGAATAAATGTTATGCAAAATGGACATCTTCTGTGTTAAACCTTTTGCATCCACATCATAAAAGGATGCTTAAGACTTTCCTGTTTATTCAATATACTGTGCATAATGTGTATTTATTCACCTTTTGAAATATGCTGGAGTATTCAGTCTGACATTTAGTATTCACATATTGGTGTCCCATTTAACCATGACATTTAATTTCTTTCAAGGAAGCTCAGTAATGCAACAGCTGATAGGCAGTTTTACCAAGATGGATTGCAGCTCACAGTATGTTTACATGTCGGAGTCTCTAGGTAGCTTTTGAATTGGATGATATTGAATAGCAAATCTCTGCTTCCCGTTAGTTTATTTAATGTGACAGAGCCTCGTGTATCTTACATTTTAAACCAAGATGAAGTCTGATTGTTTCACATCTGCTCTTTATAAAAGCTAAACATTTAGAGATGAACACTGCATTATGCAGGAGTTTACTGTTGGAATAAAAGCCTGCACTATACTAATCTGTTTTAAAAGGTGCTGCTGTGTTGATCATGAGTCAGATTACCATTTGACATGCCCTCTGATCTCTGGATATAATATGACTCCCAATTGTTGTCGCAACCAATTATCAATATGCCTGTCAGGCTATAAAGTCAAATGACAGGAAAGCAAAGCCTTGTTTTAGTTTAAAGGTTAAACACATGCAGCTATTTTTTCCCTTCCATTACATAGATTTTTTTTTTCTTCAGAAAGACAACTATGTGATAAAAGGCAATAAAAAAAAGCATTCGATTGATGTAGTTTTGCTAGATGTTTGAATTATTCTGTTTACAGTTTTGCTGGGTGGTGAAACAAATGCTGACAATGGTGACCTGACTTAGGGTGGTATTCAATTACCCTCGATCATTGATCGTGGGTATCGGCCTTGTCCGGGGCTATCTAATTAGACTCAATAGGCTGGCACATGCAGTGATTTAGACAGTTTTTTCCACGAAAATACCGGGTCACACACCCGGGATTTTAATGGATCCCCTCTATGGTCCCCGATTCCACTGCCCTGTTTTCCCAGTTCGATCCCTTGAAACATAAGGAAACCTGATGGGGGCATGTCAGCGATGAGTGGGCATGCTGTCAGCGGTGGAGGGGCACTAAACACATGTACAATGGCAGCCTCCCCTGCCCAAGTCCAAACAGATAAGAGCCAATCCCATGCCTAGTTAGCTTGGTTTAAGTGTAGAGGTTAGTGGGGTTATGAACAGGTAAAAAATTGATATAATGAAATCGATATATCGGCCGATATCGCATCTGATATATCAGCTGCGGTAAAACTAAACAAGTACGTTTTTTTTTTTTTTATTTACTGTGTTTCCCATCTTGCCTTTCTTGAACTTAAATATTAATGGGTGAATACATATAATGTATTGTGATTGGATAAGTGTATTGCATAGATCACTATTTAATTAAATTCCATTATTTGGCATCATCTTGTATAAAATGTCTTTATTTCCTCCCAGGACCCACTACTCAGTTTATATTCAGGTCGTACTGTATATAAAGAGTGGCTTAATATGAAGTAATACTGAATGTGTGGCATAGCTTGGGGTTGCTATATCAGTAACACCCAGAACTTAACAAACTCTCGTTATCAAGGTGTACGTTTCCTTTCTGAAGGCCAATGTTAGTTGTAGCATATCTCTAAAGCATGGATGCTTTAAATCAGTCCATTTTAAATATAAAAAAGTTTTTTATTTGAAAAATGTCAGTGAGTGGGCTACTATTGGTAATACAATTTTGTACAGCAGATAAATTATAACCTTGAATCATTTTTGCAACTGCGATTACAATGCTTAACAGCCCCCTCAGGATTACTATATTTTGGCACATTTTTTACATGTGTCCACAATGTTTTAATTGGATAGAAGTTTCTTAGACAGTTGTACAGGAAGTCATATGATACATTTCAAACATTTAGGAATATCTGTTAATCCATTCTGATATCTCAGTCAAATGTGACCCAATCTTTAGGATTACCATGAGTTTGGAGGTGGGGAAATTATTTTTGTGGAGTTGTAATGCCAGATTTTTAATCTTCGGTCTAAAATTTCTAGGGAGGAGGCTCTTGTCTCCATATCAGACAGGTTCCATGAGCAGAACCAGGTAATGAGAATGTATGTGGGTCTGGTTTTACTTTGTGACACAGTATTTCTGTGTTCCCATGGTTTTTGCCCTTGCATTGGGAAATAATAAAATTATAGACCTCCTTTATGACTATAGCAAATATCTCTGGAATAACCCAGATAGAGCACACTTTATCTAGCCTAGCCTCCCCAGTGTCAACATAATAAAGCACTAATGTGGTGTACATAGCTGAATACTATATCAGGAATCGGCATGCATTGTGGCCATTTACCTGTGTGCTGCGAAATCTTGTTGCAGGCTGCATGTAGTGCTCCTGTGAAATTGCTTTTTCAGCTGCCATTGTTTTCCTTGTGAAAGAGTTCCTGCCATCTCCAGTGCTGGGTGCTACTTTAGGCAGCTAACTGCTATTGCTTCAATAGCAATCTCAATAGTAGTAATTTGAGTTGTGTGGCCATTGAGCTTTATTTCTCCAATCACTGGCTGTACAGCTAGCATCTGACTTAGTCTACCAATCAGTGCTAGACAAAAAGGATAAAAAAAACTCTTCTCAGGCAATTCATTTTTTTTTTTTTTTTTTGAGAAACATTGCTGACCAAGCTTCATTCCTGGCTACTGTATTGGATTCTGTTTTCAGAATACTGTGCCTTGTGCCTTCATGACACCATTTGTCTACACTATTAATCCTAGAGTGCCAAGATCTACCAGTTGGGATCTCTGTTGATTTTGCTAAGGCTATTGATACTGTGTCACATACTGTAAGAGACTGATTAGTAAAATGCCGGAATTGAGATTAGGGTTAAAATCTTGTAGTTTGGTAACAAAATGGCTACAGGATAGAGAACAGAGCGTGGTTGTAAACTGCAGTTTCAGGATGGATACCAGTACTAAGTGGAGTACCACAGGGTTCGGAGCTAGGGCCACTTTTATTTAACACTTTCCTTAACGATATGGGGTGGGATTACTCAGCAAAGTTTCCATCTTTGTTGTTGATTCAAAACTGAGCAAGGTGATTAGAACCGACAAGTATGTCTCCACGCTTCAGAACTATCTAAATAAACTAAATGAGTGGGTTGAAAATTGGAAAATGAGATTCAATGTTGATACATGCAAATTAAGCATCTTCGGAGACACAGCCAGTGTGCAAGTTATAATTTAAGCGGCGTGGCATTGGGTAGTTCAGAATTGGAAAAGGATCTATGCATCCAAATTGACATCAAACTAGGGTATAGTGTTCCGTGTCATGTAGCAGCAAATAGGGCCAAGAGGATACTCGCCTGTATTAGAAAGGGAAGGGAGGCTAGGGACACAAATGTAATTATGCCTCTTTACAAGGCAATGATTAGACCACATCTGGGATTTGCAGTGAAATTCTGGGCTCCACAGTACAAAAAGGACATAATGGAACTGGAATAAGTCAAGAGACGAGCAGCCAAGCTAATAAGAGATGGAAAATTTAAGTTACTAAAATAGATTAGACAAATTGCGATTGTTTACGCTGGAAAAGAGGCGTTTAAGAGGAGACATGCTAATCATGTACAAATATATCAGGGGCCAATATAAAGGACTGTCAGGCACCCTTTTTGCTTTGGGGAATTAGTCAAGGACATGTGGGCATGTGTAGACTAAGGGAGAGAAGATTAGAACCCTTAGATGTAAAATCTTTTTATGGTCAGGGCAGTTCAATTATGGAACTTTGTTCATGGAGAGGTGGTGATGGCAGACAAATACATTTCAAATAAGGTTGGACAAACATCTATTAGTTAACAACTTTCAGGGGTACAACCAATAATCAGATATTGACCGAAATTAAATACACATTTTGTATATAGGGATATAATTGGTAGACTGTACCCTACAGTAGGAGCAAGTTTCATCTTTGCTCCTTTGGTCATGGTTAGACACGGCTAGCCATGGCTATTCTATTGTTCTCAGCTGCAATACAATACGTATTGCAGCTGAGAACCATAGAATAGCCATGGCTAGCCATGGCCAAAGGAGCAAAGATGAAACTTGCTCCTACTGTATAACCTAAGGTGGAGCTTGATGAACGGAAGTCTTTATTCAGCTTTTTTTTTTTTTTATTATTTCTTTATTTGATTTTAAAATCACAGTTTGGAAAAATACATATCAAAAATACATTTTACAGACAAACAAATAACATAAATACAGACAAGAAAAAAAAAATCTTACATGACATACATACAGTATTTGGTGAATTGCTGTCCCTCCCTACCGGGACCATCCGCATCCCCACCCATGGAACCTTTAAACATCCTACCCTTTGAATCGGTCTCTTACAACTTCTACTTAAATCCTTCCAGTCTTCTCCCACCCTATACCACCTACCCGGGTCCCTCAGTTTAGTTTCCCTTTTCTATTTGGTATCCAGACTGCTGGGTCAAACTGGTTATCTTCTTCCATACCTAATCCTTTAATATTGGATTTATCTTTAATTATCCTTGTGTTACGGAAAACTCTACCGCCTAGTGTATCTTTAAACTATCTCTTGTGTAAACAGTTATGAGCTAAGAAGCATTCGTGAGAATAATCTATATTTAGAGTAGTGTTTAGAAATATGTTTTTTTTTTTTTTTTTTTTTTTATTATTAAATATTAAACCTAAATACAAAAATCCAAGTGAAAAAATCTTCAATTAATCTATTAATCTGTGTCCACACATCTTTTAGAGTATGGGGAGAAATACCATTTATCCCATATTACGTGAAATCTGCCAATATTGTTTCTGGATAGATACGCAGCTCTCTCACACTCAAACGTCTGGTTAACCAAACTAACCCAGTCATTAATATCCGGTGCTTTTTCTGCCATCCAACGTCTGGCAATGCATGTCTTAGCAATCGCCCCGAGATTAATGCCCAGCTGCCTTAAGTCAGATGTCACCCCGGACCTGGACCATACCCCCAATAATAGCGCCTTAGGACATATTTCCCCACCAGGGATGCCTACCTTTATCAATACTTCCGCAACTTCCTTCCAAAATTTTTGTAGAGTTGTGCACTGCCATAATAAGTGCCAGTAGTCGCAACCCATAGCCCTACATTTAGGGCAGGAGTCACTTTTTTCCCTTACAAATTTTTTAATTTTTGTCGGAGTTATGTAGGTACGGTGCAGAATATTAAATTGGATCTGCTGTGTCCTAAGGGACGTAGTAGCTAGCTTGGGTATGGCAAGTGCCCGATCCCAATCATCCAAAGTGAGCTAAGGGATTTCCCTGGACCATTTTGTCATAAGATCGTGCAGGCCGGAGGGCGGCAATATAGATGAAATATACTTATAACATTTAGATACGCCTTTAGAAGGTCCCAAGTTCCGTAGTAGTATTTTGACTGGGTGGTCTTTTATAGTACTAGAGGATGTGTGTAGATGTTCTTCCATTGCACTTCTAAGTTGCAAGAAACGAAAAAACATATTGTTTGGGATCTGAAAATCTACTTGCAGTTGGGCAAAAGTTTTTACCCCACTTGGCGTAGTCACATGGCCTACATTTCTTATACCAAACTGAGACCAAGCCGCCATTCCCTGATGCCTTCTGATGTTCCCAAAAGACTCCAGGGAAGAGAGACTCGTCTCAGGGTCAGTATCCTTATAGCCTATTATCCTAGAAATCCAAATCCAAATTTTTATTGCTTGGGTAAGGATCAGAGGGTATTTCTTACGACATTTATTCGTCAGCAACGCTTGTAGTGGAGAATGACCCGGAATGGTCTTATTTATTAAATTTGATAATTCCACAGTTTTACAGGGATCTACGACCCACTCTCGAAGGTGAACCAATTGTGTTGAAAAATAGTACAATTTAAAATTGGGGAGGGAAAGCCCACCAAGATCACGTGGTCTCATAAGTGTAGAAAATTTAACTCTCGGTCTTTTATTTCTCCATATAAATGAAGTTATTATTCCGTTTATTTTCTTAAATATTGCTTCGGGGATGTATACAGGAGAGTGTTGCATTAAGTAGAGAAGTTTTGGTAGGATCATCATTTTAATAAGATTTACCCTACCGATCACTGTCAGAGGTAATTTGAGCCAGTTCTTACATTTAGATCTAATTAAGATGATAACTGGATCTATATTATATTTGACGTAATCACTTATATCCTTGGAAATTACAACTCCGAGATATTCAAATTTTTCTACCCTTGGTATGTTGATTGCTATGTCTGGGTCTACCCGTGTATCATTATGTATATTATCCACTAATAAGTGGGATTTACTATTATTTATAGTTAGTCCTGAATATAGACCGAATTCTTGAAGAACTTGCATCACCAAAGGAAGATAATGCTTGTAGTTTGCCATCCCTACAAGCAAATCATCCGCATAGAGTGAGACAAGACCGTCCGCCCCCCCATCTAGGTCCCCCCCTCCTAGTGTTTTTCTCAGCTTGCATGCGAGTGGCTCTATGGCCAAAGAGAACAAAGAGGGGGAGAGCGGACAACCCTGCCTCGTCCCGCGGTATATAAAGAATGGGTCTGATACGAATCCATTAATGGTGATTCGTGCACAGGGATTATAATAAATCATTAGGATCCTTTTGATAAAACATGACCCGAAGCCAAACACCTCCAGGGTGGACCTTAGATATGGCCACTCCAGGGAATCAAAGGCCTTGTTTGTATCAAAAGAGGCCAAGGCAGTCTCTGATCCTGTCATTTTTCTTGCCTGTATATAAGAGAAAACTCGTCTAACATTTATAGACGTAGATTTCCCCCTTCTAAATCCCGTTTGGTCAACGTGAACTATCTTATCCAACACCTCTCCTATTCTGTTGGCGAGTATAGTAGCATATACCTTGGCATCAACTGTAAGGAGCGATATAGGTCTATATGACTCTGGCCTTAAGGGGTCCTTGCCTTTCTTAAGAATCACAGTAATGACCGCCTCGGTCATTGATCGTGATAATTGGCCTTCTTTTTCCATTTCTTGGAAGAAATATAGAAGCCTACCGGACAAAGTATCACAGAAAAGCTTATATATTTCTACCGGTAAGCCATCAATTCCCGGGGCCTTACCAGACGCCATACTTCTTATTGCCCCCTCCACCTCACCCAAAGTGAATGGTGTTTCCAAAGACTCCCTATCTTGATCCGACAGGGTAGGCAAATCGATGGCCTTCAGATAATCTAGGCTATTATTATAGTTGGAAGTTAATTTAGAGAGATATATCTCCTTATAATAGTTGACAAACACCTCCGTGATTTTAGAGGTTTCATTAAGCGTTTCTCCTGCAGGAGAACAGATTTTCGAAATTATCCTGGAGGGATCATCAGTTTTTGCCATATAGGCCATCAATTTGCCAGCCCTGTCCGTCATTAGATACCTCTTATGTGAGTCCTTTAATAGCCGTAGCTTAGCCAAATCCTGTAAATGTGTGACCCAGGCCCGTTGTGCCAATAACCATTCAGTTTTAACAGAATCTACTTGATTTAGGGTATAAGTTTGTTCTAAGGCTGACATTGTTCTCTCTAAAGTTATGGCTTTAATCTGAAGCTGTTTTCTAGCAAATGCTATTTTTTTAATCAGAATGCCACGTAAATACGCTTTAGATGAATCCCATACATTACCCGCCTTAGCCGAGTTTATGTTGACTCCAAAAAAGCCCTCTAGGTCGGTTTTTAAATCGTTGATATTTTCAAATTGGGTCAACCATATTGGTTGAAGCTTCCAGTAACTAAAACCCCGGTTTTTATCAATATCAAGGACCATAACCAGCGGGGAATGGTCCGAAATGCCCCTTGAGTTGTATTCGATGTACCGTATTTTATTAGCTAAGTCCCTTGATGTATAAATCATGTCTATTCGAGAAAAATTATTATAAGAAGGGGAATAACAAGAGTATTGTCGCTGGTTAGGAAACCTCTCTCGCCAAACCTCATACCATCCCAACTCCACCGTGAATCTGGCGAGAGAACTTTCACCAGAAGGAGTACCCTTTCTGGGGCACCACACATCAAGACCATAGTTCATTACCATGTTAAAGTCCCCCGCACATATAAAGGGATTATCGGATCTAACCGCTATAAACTCTAGTGCAGTTCTAAGAATATCAAAGGCAAACGGGGGAGGGATATAAATTGACAATAGCGATAGTCTAACGGTGTCAAAAATACCATCAATGAAAACATAACGACCCCTTGGGTCAATCTGAGCGAAAATATGTTCATATACTACAGATCTCTTTATCAAGATTGATACTCCTCGGGAGGCTGATGTGAATGGTGCGTGGAACATATGAGCTATCCAAGGACGCTTCAGGGAACCACACTTGTCGCTAGACAAATGCGTCTCCTGTAGACAAATCACATCAGCCTCCAGAGTTTTACAATACTTGAGAACCAAAGCCCTCTTTACCTTATCATTAAGGCCGCGGACATTCCATGTCACAATTTTAACCATATGCTTCAATTAACAACTGGAAGGACAGGGTGCTTTGGAGCACCATAGAAGGGAAGCAAAAATCACAGCAGAAAAAAACAACAACTCCACCAATACATAAAAAGAAAAACCACATGACATATAACACATATCCCCCCCGCCCGACCTCCCCCCACCCTGTATAACCTGTCCCCAAAGGCATACCTATACCCAAACCTTCCCAACCAATCACCCCTGAGGAGCCTTTACCTAATGACCACACATAGTACGGGAGGCCCGGCTCCTAAAATACAGGCTGTAAACATAACTATATATAACTCTCCATTTTTAACAAGAACACATCAGAACCCCCGCCCTTTCTCTACGGACATATACATTCAGTAATCAGTATAGTTTCTGGTTCTATTAAACTTCCCCCTCATCCAAAGGCCTTTTTTGCCGTAGGTAAACCCACTACAACATTTATTCTTGAGTGTCCAGTGCCAGTTGTCTAGGGCCCGGATAGAATTTATCCAGCCACTGCGCGGCCTCCGAAGGGAATGAAAAGAATTTAACTTCTCCATCTGCCAGAACTCGAAGTTTAGAAGGGTACAACATGGAGTATTTTAATTCCAAGTCTCTCATCCTAGATTTCACATTCCGGAATTTGGCCCGGTCTTTTTGGACCTCCTGGGGGAGATCGGGGAAAATGGATACCCTAGTTCCATTATAGCTAAAGTCTGGTTTAGCACGAGTCAGCCTTAGAATTTGATCCCGATCCCTGTAATGCAGGATTTTCGCTATAAAGGTACGGGGTGGTCCCCCTGGGACAGGGGGTCGGGCAGGAATACGATGAGCCCTTTCAACTGTGAATTGAGCAGTAAAATTCTCCTGGCCAAATTCTTTCTTGAGCCAGCTCTCTAAAAATTTTTCAGGCTCCCGGCCCTCTACTCTTTCCTCCAGCCCCACAATGCGAATGTTATTACGCCGCGAACGGCCCTCCAGGTCTGTGACTTTAGCACGTAGGTCCGCCATTTGGCCCATCATAGCCTTAACCTGGGTCTGTAGAGGGGCCACAATATCATCTGAATCTGAGACTTGCTTTTCCAGTTCCGTCACCCTATCCCTGGTTTTCTGCGCATCGTCTCTAATTAACATGATGTCTGCCTGGACTTTATTAATCTGCTCAGAGAGCCGAACTTCACAGGTATTAACAGCGTCCAGAACTTGTTGCAAGGTTACTTCAGGGGCCTGCACCTGGCTGGGCAGTTTAGAGGGAGTTGTTTGTGGCGTAGCAGGTTGCGAATTATTTGTGGTCCGAGCATATTTTTCCAGCCGGGCAGCTGCTGTATTCTGACTGGCTTTCCCCATTTTCCCCTCTGTGCTTGGGCTGTGTATAAAGATGGATTTGCGAATAAGTAACTGTCTCTCCTGTGCCACTAGCTCAGATAACAAAGGAGTTTTACTAGCAAATAAAGCTGATACTTCAGTTTTGGCTTAACTGTCTGCGTCTCAGTTTTTTTTTTTTTAAATTTTTTTTTTTTTTTTTTTTTTTATAGGGGGTAACCAAGTCAGCCGTCCACTAGGGACTAAGTCTGTCCACCACGGGTGGTATTCACTGTGTGCGGGCGCTTGCACTGCCTCTCACGCAGTATAAACCCTCCAAGCAAAAAGTTGTAATCTCACAATCCCCTGCCCAAACGCCACAAGGTATAAATATACAGGTGCCGTGAAATCTCCACCCTGAGGCAAATTTTAGAGAGTCAATGAATCAAGTGCTGCAGTAACTACTTATAGCCCAGTTCCACTCTGTGTCTCAGTTATTTAGAGGGTAATCAAATCAGGTATCCTCTAGGGACTTAAATCCGTCCACAGCAGGTAATGGACTCTGAATAAGGGAGCTTGCACTGCCTCTCACGCAGCACAGCCCCTCCAGGCACTCAAATCAAAGTCTCACAGTCCCCTGCCAAAACACCACGAGGTAGAAATATATAGATACCCAGTTACCTCCGGCCTGAAGCAAATATTGAGAGCCAATGGGTTATGTACAGTAGTTACCGCATCCAGCCCAGATCCACTGCGTCGTCCCCGGCGTTCCAGGCAGACTTTAGGTGCTCCAGGGCTTTATATCAACAGCAGTGCACTCGTTCTAGTGCCTCCACCTCTGTGCTGGAAAGAATCTCCTTCCTCCGCTCCGCTACGAGTTTCACTGGTCCCAACGGAGACCGGGACGTCCACAGCGTCGCGGGAGGATGAAACTGCCGCCTGATGCTGCTTCTGCTGCGCTGCTGGGTAAGGACGGGACTCGCGTCTACTGGTCAGGTGTATAGCTGGGACGCCTCGCTTCCTACGTCTCTTGCAGCCGCTCGCTGGGGAGCAAAGGACGCCGGGTTCACACAATCGTGCTCTGGATCAACAGGCACTAAGCTATGCCGGGGGAGAGCGGATCTCGTGGAGAGACAAACTGGCGCGCCGGGACTCCCGCTCACGTGACCTCACTCACGTCCTGCCGTGATCACGCTCCTGAGTCAGGTCGTCTTTATTCAGCTTTAACTACTGTGTGTGTTCATCAAAATTAAAACACTAATGAGACAATTGGATGTGAGGACAAAGGTGGTCGTGTGCACTTTGACTTGTCTGTAGGTATGCAGACCCAGGCACACCAAACTGCAAGGCATGGTGTGTGCACCCATAACCCTGTAGCCAGTTCACAGGTTGTGCTTTTTTGAGCCAATTTTGGTAGGTACTTACCACTGCATACTGGAAACACCCCACAAGAACTGCTGTTTTGGAGATGTTCTGAACTAGTGCTCACAATACGGTTGTTGTCAAAGTAACTAAGATGGTTATGCTTGCCCATTTTCCTGTTTCTAACACATCAGTGTTAAGAATTGATAACTCCTTTGCTGTCTAATAGATAATCAACATTATTTCACCTGCCTGTGGTTTTACTGTTATGGTGTATACCAAAATGCTTACATCCATGTTCTGCCTATCGTTTTTTTTTTGTGTGTGTGTGTGTGTGTGGGGGGGGGGTTATTCGGTTACATACAAATAGTTTTAGTGGGCATTTTACTGTAAATAATAATCGCACAAGGTAGTGCTATTGTGCTTGTCAACGTTGTAAGTCTGAGGGGTATTCAATCTTTGTCGTGCTCCGGCGGGAGATGGCTGCGGGCCCTATTCAATGCTGTCTTCCCCCGACAGCATTGAACAGGGGTTCTCCGCAGAACAAGCCCGAGATCACAATCTGTCGGGCTCGTTCTGCCGAGAAAAGCCGGAAATAGGCGAGCTCCCAGCCGGAGCTCGTCTATTTTCGGCCACACCCCTTTTTTCGCTGCTCGGCGGCCGGGACATTGAATCCCGACCACCGAGCTCAAGTCGAGCAAAGCGAGAACGGGACATTGAATACCCCCCTTAGAGTTGTTAGAGATGGTGGAGAGTTTTGTATCAGGTTGAACAGGTTTAACATTTTCTGATACGTGGTTATTGTAATTTAAAATTGAGCATTGCTGCTGATTTCTATTGCTGTGATATGATTTATTTATGCAAAATGTTTTGAACATGTTAATAAACATGGAGAAGGTGATAAAAGGTGTTGCTTTTTAAAAATTACAATAGTGTGCCACTAGAAAAAGGTCACAGCTTGTAAATACATTTAATTGTATCCAGGTCTGAAAACTGGGTATTAAACCACATTATTTATTTTTATTTTTTTACAAAATGAACTAAAAGGGGAATAAAACATGTATAGATTGGGGCAGTTGCTGATATTTTTATGTTGAATTTACCTACATCTGTTACAGTAACTTGAGTTGCATTCACCTATGATAGGAACATTTCAACATGGTATGAAAAAATATAAGGGAGAAATGACCCTTACACACTCTTTAGGAGCATTCTATGGGCACCAGAGTGGTGGTGTACACTGGAACAAGACAAGACTCTGCTCCAATTGCTTTCCACAGTGCCGATTACCACACCAACCACACTGCTGCTCTTTCCACTCCCATTCACATTCTTCTTCTAGATTATTCTCTGGGATCTCATGGTCCTTTTCCTTCCCCTTTTCTATAGGCTTCCCATTGTATCCCTTTAAATCCAGCTGACTGGTTAAAACCATGTGACATGCAGGCTTCAAATTAGACAGCCACATAACCTGTGCAATTGATGGTGTGTCACATATAGACAGAATATTATGTAAAGTACAAGCATATAGTATAATGAATGATGTGATATATAAGCTTGAGAGTCTATCAGCATATATTGCAAAGTCCTGCCGTCCCACTCCCTACCAGCATTGGGCGTATACTCACTACGTTGTAGTAAGCAGTGTGATTTAGACCAGTGATACAGTTGAGCATGGAATGTATTTTCCAGTTGAGGATAAGAATATAAAAGATGTCTTTGATCTTATAGGGTGCACACACTGTTAGATTTCATCTATTTTTCTATTAAATTTTGCTTATATAAGCAAAATCAAATCGAAATCTTATTGAAATTGAACGCTTTAGATTTGATCTTGATTTGCGGCATCAAAATTGAATAGAAAAATAGACTGTGCAGGCAAAACTATATTTACAGATCTGTACTGCGTAGTCTAAATTGAATGTGTACACTGCGCCATGCGATTCAATCCCAATCTATTTGGGTTTCACTAGAAAAGGAATTTCACCATGTGTACACCCCTTTACATACAGTACATTCTGAAAGTTATGTTTTAATTTAGAAATATGCCAGCTACTAATTGACTATAAATAGTATCTTTATAGTTCAATAACTTTAAAGGTCCCTTTCTCCTCTCACTTACTGCAAATTGAGTATGTGTCTTTCTCCTCTGTAGATCACCTGTAGTTCTTTAATTTGATTTGGAAGAAGTTAATACTAATAAATTGTATTAGTTATATTATGAACTAAAATGAAAATTGAGTACATGAAATAACTGATGTATCCCTTTCGTCTTTGCTTTCCCCTGCTTGCATTTCTAAGAATTAAAATCTCTTCCTTCAAATGAAGAAATCTGTAAGTTCTCCAAGTCAGTGGCTGTGTTAGTTCTGGGCTATTCCTTTAGAATAAGATGCTTCTTTTATACTCCTCTCTATTACATTTAGGCCATAGTGTGGCTATTGACACATAAATTCTGTGGGTGTACTTTCCTTTATAGCTCCAGTAGCATTACCTTGTTTGACTTGCAGCTTTAGCACATCCTATAAAGCACTGTGTGATTCCATGGTACAGAAATAAAATATTAATGTAGATGTGCGTACAGTGTCATAGCCTTCTAAAATTTCTATAAATTGTGTGCACATATATTTTTAAGTAGATTTTCTGATGTATTATTGAATATATTTTTGGAAATTGCAGTATTGAATCACTGTTACAAAGTCAAGTTGTAAAAAGACAAAAGTCCTTCAAATTTAACCTTTTCCAAGTTCTAGTCATGTTGCCATTTGCAAAGCAGAACTCGTAATCTGAGTTACGTGCAGATAATAGGCGACTAAACTAATGTAAATAAAACTCCTTATTTAAGTACTGAAGTTCATTAATGTACAGTAAGCCTGGTCTTGGTTGTACTACATGCTATTACTGTAGCATTTGTATGACCAAGACCAGGCTTTCTATACAGATGGTTGAGTGTTTAACTTTCCATCTGTATTTTCTGCTTTTAAAAAACCTATGTCTTTATACCTACAATAGTTATCAAACTGGAAAACTGCAAACATATTATAGGCTGTAGACCAGTTAATGCAGTGAATGTAGCATGTACTGTACACTAAGCTGCATCAAATGTTACTTTCCCATCAGATTTGTGATAACACAGTTTTTAAAATCAATTTTCTAAATTTTGCTACATAATACATTTTAAATGGAACAAAATTGCAATTAGACACAAATAAATGTGAAACCTCAGGTTTAGAGTTAAATTATTATTTTTATGTGTTTTTTTTTTTGTTCTTTATATTGAATAGTTAAAAAAGATGACGAATGTGAGGATGCTGTTTTTACCAAGAAGCGAATAAAGGAACTTAAGGTGTTGGAACCAAAAATTGCTCAAAATTTATGTAAGTATGCAGAGATATGTTTAATATCTAATATTTAAGGCAATGCATTTCTTATTTAATATAATGAGAATACTGCATTTTTTTCTAAGTATATTTAAATATGAAAAAAAGACCTATTGTTAAAGAAATTGCACATTCTATGATGCAAACACGCTTATTTAAAACTGAGTAGCAGTAAGTCTTTAAATTTATGCCAGTGCATTTAGGTTATATGCATATCTGTTTGAAAGGACCTTGTGTGATTTGGAGACAAGAACGTGATTCTAATAGTATTTAATAGTACTCTCAATACTTGTCTCTATTGTATGTCTCTTTCCACTCTCTTTTTTTATACTGATACAGCTTAGAATCAATACCTAATGTTTCTGTGTGGCATCTTTTGTCTGATAATATGTGTGTTCTGTTCCTATGGCTACCTTTTTACAAGTCTTTGAAATATGTCGACACTTTATAAAAAACACAAAAATACTATTATTTACTGTAGTTCCTAATGGCTAACCAGCTTTTTTGTACTGACTCTCTTCTAATGCAATTAGTGTTTTTATGGTACGAAAATAACAATGTGGTTTACCGTTAAACTTAATTGAAAAATATTTTTTCAGCAATTTTTTTGGGTTCATATCGCTTGCCTTATGAAGATATCAAAAAAATTATCCTGGAAATTGACGAAACACAGCTGTCCGAGTCCATGGTTCAAGTAAGGCAATACATTGTGCATACTCTTCGAAGCAACTTTAAGTATACGTAACGTTAAGGCCTCGCTCCGGTACTGGATTTTATACTGGCATTTTTCATAATCATTGGTTCTTGTCAATAAGATTAAAACTGGCAGCTTGGTTCCAGGTGTGGGACCAGACAAAGCATTGAATGGATGCCATATTCTGTACCTATTTACGGAAACTCTCAGCCTAGCGTCTGTTAGTCATTTGGCCTTCATGTACGATACACCACTTTAATGCAAAAATTGTAAAAATAAAAGAGATGGGGTGGGTATCCTATGGGCATGTGGGTAGACTTGATCTGAAAGTGCTTGTTGCTGCACCATTTTTGCTACAGGCTTTGAAAATTAACTTAAATTTGTTCTTTCCAATCCAAGTTTTAATATGGTTTACCCGTTCTCACTGTATCTAGAAAGTTGGTATTCAATGTACTGACTGACTGTTTTGATGGAAATGGGTGCTAAATTGTAGGAATTGGCTGCAAATTTGTCATTTAGCGGTCGTTTCCGACAATTCAAATTGGACTTTGAATATATATATGCTGTTATTTTCGCTGGTGTAAATAGCGGCACAGATTGAATCCCTACTGTACCTTAATGTTTTACATGAAAATGTGGTAATTTTTTATTTATTTTGATTTTGGCATACATGAATCTAGAATTTTTCTTCGATACATTTTTGTAAGTGTCTTTCTCGAATACATATATTTCTGTCTCTCCTCTTTAATAGAATTTAATAAAACATATGCCTGAACAATCTCAGTTGACTGCTTTGGCCAAACTGAAAGGCGAATATAGCAGCTTGTCAGAACCAGAACAATTTGGCGTTGTGGTGAGTATAATTGCTTCTCAATCTGTATCATTAAGTTCTATCTTCGAAAAGAATTGTTGGATGACACAATTGCATTTGTGACTCTATCAAGCTGAATGAGTTTAGCAGCGGATGAAGGAGATGTAAATTCACTTTAGTGCTAGACAGCTTTTTATTGCAATGAGATAAAAGGTGTTGAGATATACAGTATTATCTGTGCTAATTCCCATAAATGGTTTTCATCTAAAGGTCACAGCGGATATAATTTATGTACAGATGTATTTCTAAAATGATGTCATTATGACTGGGAAAAGGTACAAAAGTTTTAATAAATGAGACTTGAAGAAATTCACATTCTCAACAAAAAATGCTTTACATTCTGCACAGAAAATGTTTTGTACATGACCAGTTTATGAAGCGTTATCCTTGTTGAGCCGGCAGATAATCTTTGTGGTCTCACAGATCTTTTTCATTGCTGAGATTCTAGTGATTGATCAGACCTCACTGCTATATTATCTTCTTAAAATTGTTTTGCAGCAATGTGTACAAGATCTGCGGATAGTTCAGAATGGTGATGCTCAGTGCTCACACTACGATGGTTACAGTACATTTGGACAAACCATTTGCAAAGTAGTGAAATGTTAATCTTTAGGTTCTAAATATTTTCATGCCCATGGTTTATGTTAAAAAAAGGCTAATTACTAGATTATAATTAGCATTTTTTTGTTTTTTTTTTAATGGCACTTAACAAAAACAGTCAGAATTCAGAACTGGATAAATTATATACATATCTGGTCAAAAAAATGCTCATCCCTTTTGCTTGACTGAGTTGCCTTAAGCACATGCCCTAGACAAGTTTTAGAATACAGGAAGTAAATTAAGTACTACATGTTCCAAACAATTATGTATGATGCAGTTACAGAAGATCCAATCAGGATAAGTTCCCTCCTCATGAACTAAGAGTGTTCCACACCTATAGTCAGGAATTCACTCCATATTGGTGACAATATGGAGTAGTTTAATCAACTGTGCTGAAATGTGTCTGGTGAATCCACCCAACACTGCTGCCCTTTACAGAGGTTGTGGGATCTTGCTCAAAAGGTCTTGCTTACTCATGGACTGTGCACAATTTTCTGCAAATCCAGTAGTTTGTTAGTTGAAGGGTACAAAGCAGACTGTTGTTGCTAAAATATGACAGCTGATTGGCCCTCTTGACATATAATTTAATTCATCCTTAGTGTCTTTTTAATATTTGCAGAAATCATTCAGTGAGACATTAGATTTAGGGTCCAATACTACTATGCAATATATTCCTAAATGGCTTTTCTTACACATCCTAGGAATCATGATACCCCCTACAATTTTTTTCTCTTTCAGGTTTAGCTAGTACTCTACACACACGATAAAGTGACATTGGTGTAGTTTTAATGTTGTGTGTGGGAACAACAATTAATAAAATTACATGACTTTAGCTAGTACTATTTGTGAATTAAAGCCTAAGTGAAGAAAGGTTGAGGTTTTTTTGCCAGATTACGTTCTTATGTTCAAGTATGGATTGCACAAATGAAATGTGTTTCCATAAATGTGCTATAAGTCATGTTACACGTGGCATGTGAGCTCTGACTCTGTAGTGTAGACTTTGTGACAAGTGTCTGTGCATGCAATTTTCTTATTTTGGTGTGTCTCATTTACTTTGTTTTTCAAATAAGATACACAAGCAGCTTATGCTGATTACAATTATATTTGGAATGCCTTTATTCTATGTTTGACTCTGGGTATAATTGCAAATAAAAAGCAAAGTTAAGGTGGCCATACACTAATGCGATGTATCACAGCAGTGTATGGCCATCCGACAGCAGGTCTGAATTCCAGCTCAGGTCCATTTTGCATGGGACTGAACATTGGACCCTAGGGGGTTGTTAAACACTTCCGATTTGTGCCGATTACATCGGCCCAAATTGGACTAGTGTATGTGCACCTTCATAGTTTTACTGAAAAAAAAATAATGTAGCATTGTGAATGAAAATACAGTCACACACACACAGAACAAAGAATACCACATATCATTTTCATCAGCAGAAGATGCTTGTGTGTCCTGTTCACACTGTTTTGCAAGTAAAGCTGGGTTCACACTGGTAGATATATCTGTACATCAATCGATCTGCAGATATATCTACAGATGGGAGCAGATATATCTACAGATGTGGCATACACGCTGCTCGATCCATCAGGACAGACATAACAAATGTGCCTGCCCACTGAGCTGTCCATCACTGACGCCTCTCACTGTGGCTGTACAGGCAGTCGGCAGATCTCCCGTACACACGGCACAATGTGCCGATATATCTTTAGATATATCAAGCATCGGCTGTGGTGCACATCCAACAAACTTGCAATATCCACATCCAGTGAAGTAAACCAGGAGATGTTTTTCCAATACTTTAGTTTAATTTTCTTCACAGGATAGTCAGGTAAAAAACGCTTGTAGAAAATTCCAACGCATTTCGTCTCATAGAGACTTCATCAGGGGAATAACGGTCTTGTGATTCCTTTCTTCTATATAAAGATGTTTTCCAGATTAATCTAATGTGAGGACATGATAATCCTTAAACCTATAGTAGGAGTACAAATATCAAAATTCAGTTGAGATATTTGAAGTGAGCCAATTAATGTGACCTATATAATAACAGGTCTTTGAATCCCTGTCGACCTCCTCAATTAAGAAGGTTACCTATAATGCAACAGGTCTGAGAATGCCTGTTATCCTCTTATGAGTCGGAGTTAGAAATACCTATGATATAACTGGTTTGTGTATTCCTGTTAGCCTCCTCTGGATTTAAAAGTTTTTACCTAAAAATGGATGACGATCCTTCATCCAAAAATTAAGAACAAATTAATCTCCACTGGGACTTCTGATCGCTTCAGAGAGGCTAGCCTCTCTGAAGCGATCAGAAGTTCAGAAGTCCCAGTGGAGATTCAAACCATTGCATGGGACAACTAGAAGGGCTGTTTAACAATCATTAATTCTAGGTGTATGTGGACACATTTTCATCTTTCTTGAATTTGCACATTGTTTATTTTTTTGTTATGTGCAAAAGCAGATAGTGTGCAGTTTTTACAGTAACTTTTGTCTAAGGTTTAGGGGTATTATTATACATTTTAATCTGTTCTTGCTTTTATAATATGGTTTTGCATTTTTTGTGACACTGAGCAAGTATACCAACATATTTCCCTGGTCCGAAAAAAAGACAATAGCTATGCGTACCGCATCTAAGTAAATATCCGCAGACTAAGATAACAGGGTTTGTCATTAAATATATTGTGTGAGGCATAGACAGTTTGGGTGTACTCAGCGAAGCCCTGTTCCCCATCTTCTTGTTTTTGATCGTTTTCATATTTGTTAGAGCTTTTGTTGTACATTTAATTTTATTTTGGATTGGAGAATAGACATTGTAGATGTGAAGTCAGATGAGTTCTGCACAAAGTTGTCCTTCATAATTACATCCCACAGTAAATGATTTCTATTCTGTTGGTCCCTCTAGAATGGTTTAAAGCAGAAAATTATATAGCTATTTCATAAAATACATTCCTTTCTTTAATCAGATGAGCAGCGTGAAAAAGCTTATTCCACGTCTCAACGCAATTCTATTTCGCCTTCAATTTGAAGAGCAAGTAAACAACATCAAACCAGATATTATGGCTGTCAGTGAAGCATGCGAGGAGATAAAGAAAAGCAGAAGCTTCGCTAAACTGCTGGAGATAGTGTTACTCATAGGAAACTACATGAATGCAGGATCCCGGAATGCACAGACCTTCGGATTTAACCTCAGCTCGCTTTGCAAAGTGAGTGTTATTTTACTAAATTGTTTCTCATATTATTTGGAAATGTATCATTCTGTTGTACTTTAGATTAAAACTATTGGTAATAAACGTCCCTCCAGGCCAAAAGGAGGCATCTGCTGCTACAGGCGTGCCACCTACTTGTTTAGAGAGATAGGATTTGTATTTCCCTTTTAGTTTAACAAAATAAAGCTTGAGGTTAAATGCTTTTGTACAGTATGTAAATACTATTCTATTGGACTTTTTAGATTAACTAGCTAATTGTCCTTATTTAGCAATTGCTATACTAATTAGATAATGCAATATGTTTTTTTTTCTTTTTATCGT
>NC_139218.1:303881921-303946921 GCF_055691185.1 Crinia signifera
TTCATGTGTGAATTATAGTTATGGTACAAAACTGAATGTGCTGCATTGAAGAAATATCAGTGATGTCCCAGTCCCAAAATTCAGGCCCATGGAGCTTTCTTTTTTCTATTTGCCTGA
Organism: Crinia signifera; assembly: GCF_055691185.1. Lineage (NCBI taxonomy): Eukaryota > Metazoa > Chordata > Amphibia > Anura > Myobatrachidae > Crinia > Crinia signifera. The sequence goes on from NC_139218.1 coordinate 303,882,039, forward strand.
ATTTTTATTTTTTATGGTGCTCTTCTGTGTCTATCCTCTTACACAGTTACAGGAATAGCTAAAGCCAGTAACCTAAATCAAGGACAAACTGGCAAAGATAAAGAATGCCTTGTTTTTCCATAGCATATGATCATGATCTTACACAAAGTTATTGTGGGAATATCTTGGACTAGTTGTGTGAGAAGGGGGAGATCAGCCACCTCCTTAGATGGAGGAATTGAGTGAATGAAAATGGTATTAATGGAGATGATTTTAACTGTAGATTTTCAGCAAATGAGATCTGAAACATCCCATTGCCAGTGACGCCTAGATGTGGAGGAATGTGGTTCAGAAGGTTACATATTACAGTAGCAGCAATAAAGGGCTGACATCCAATAGCTGATAGCTCAGCTGCAGAGTGTAGGGACATTTTTAGAAGTACGCTAAATACACTAGTACGATTTCGCCCTTTTTCACACAATTGTCCGATAAGTCATGTGAAAAATGCCTTATCATATGTGACTCACCTTCGATTTTGATACAATGCATGGTAAGTTGGTAAGTGCTAAAAGAATCGGATTCGGGGCATCGTCATGGCTGCCACAAGGATTTATTAGAACCTGCAGCGATGATTGGCAACGCATATAATTGGATGCAATCCCAGTCGGCTCTCCAGCAGGTAGTTGCTAAGGTATTGCATACAATGCAATGCCATCACAAGCGCCATATTAACGGTGCTTATTGGATAGACCCCTGCATGTGCCATTTTAGGAGTGCTAATTGGATAGAACCCCCCCCCCCCCACACACACACACACACACACACACACACAAACACACTTTCCTGGTGGTCCACTTATATTGTGAGTACTTGGATATCACCCTTTTTTTACAAAGTTAATTAAAGAATTTCATTTAAATAAGGGTATTTTTTCACTTTCCTGTGCTCAAAACTTCTGCAGGAAGTAGAATGAAAATCTCTACTTGTTTAGGATATACATCTGTAAGAAGACAAATCAAATATTTAATTAGTAATTTCAAGTCATGAGACCCATATACAACTAACAAGCCAAAATCAGGTAGAAATACAGATGTGTCCTTCCTCATCATTGCTGCAGTCACATTAAACAACCCTTCTAGTCATACCTAATTTCTAAGCATGCTTTCTAATTCCGGGTGTCTTTGTGCGTAGTTTTTATGTTCCAGGGGCAAAGAATACACCTCTCTCGACTGAAGAGTTGTTCAAGGCAGCAGTATGCTCACATGTTAAGTTTCTGCAAACATTTTCGTCTGCAAATCCTCTCATCACCCCCCCCCCCACCCCCCTAGAGTTAAACACCCTACTAATATCTCTTTCACTGTTAACAACACCATCATCTCCCCCTTACCCCATCTCCGCTGCCTGGGTGTCACTCTTGGCTCCTTCCTCTTTTTTGCACCCCACATCCAAGCTCTGGGCCATTCTTGTTGTTTACATTTACGCAACGTTTCTCTCCCAGAGTGCAAATAAACTTATCATCCATTTACTTGTCATCTCACAGCTTGACTTATGCAGTGTTCTCCTCACCGGCCTCACTCACTCCCAACTGGCCCCTCTCCAATCTGTCCTTAACTCTGCAGCCATGCTTATTTGCCTTGCCCACCGCTCCATTTTTGCCACCCCTATTCAACAAAATCTGCTCTGGCTCCCATTCCCTCTTCAAACTCCTCACCCTCACATACAGGACCATCTCTAATTTCATTGCTCCATATATCTCCAACCTCCTCTCCATTCATACTCCCTCCAACTTCCTCCCGCCCTCGTCGGCCGACGACACCCTGATCACTGCTTCCCTTTCTAGACTTCGGGACTTTGGCCATGCTGCACCCGATCTGTGGAACACACTTCCTCAAGCAATTAGACTCTCCTCACACTTGCAAAGCTTCAAATGGGCACGAAAAACTCACCTATTCATCAAAGCATACCCTTCTGCTGCATAGCCTAGTCCTGAGGCTGGTCCTCCGACCCCTTGTCTCATGCCTTGACCATCTCGACCTGCATACATCCTGCTATCAAGGCACCTCATGTAATCTGCTAGTTTCTCCTTCCTACTAAGGGGGGTATTCAATCACCGGCAACCATCTCCCCATAGGGCCGCTGGGCCCTATTAAATGCTATCTTCCTCGACAGCATTGAGCAGGGTATCTCGGCAGAATGAGCCCGACGTCATAAGCAGTTGGGCTCGTTCTGCCGAGAACGGCCGGGAAGTGACGAGCTGCCGGCTGCAGCTCGCCTCTTCCCGGCCACGCCCCCTTTTCATCCCGCTGCAGGCGGGACATTGAATCCCACCTGCATGTTCTTGGTCGAGCTGACCAAGAATGGGACAGGGTCACGGCGGTCGAGCAAGCTCGACTGCCATGACCTCCAGATTGAATACCCCCCATAAATTGGAAGCTCCTCAGAGCAAGGTCCTTTTCCCTCCTGTTGTCAAAGCCCTCTCTCATCACATTTCACTCACAATTATCCCATACTCAAACACTCAGCGACCATCTTCGTCCACATACAGTACTCTTCTCCATCTTTGACCACCCTCCCCTAGTAGTATGTTGATATTGTCCTCCTCACTACTTACATTTAAGCTGTAATGTGTATTGAATTATTAAGCTCTTTTTACTTGTACTCTAATTTTATTATTTATTTACTATAATGTTAAGTTTTGTCTCCCTGCAGTACTCCTCCTTTGTACGGCACTGCGAAACACTTGTGGCACCTTATAAATTAAATAATAATAACAACAACAGAGACCGGGTTTCATTAAGCATGAAGTGTTTTCAGACTGCCTGTTTTCTTTATAGCTTTGGCAGGGACGATCGCTTTAGATTTTGATAGAGTTGGTCTTACTTTGTGCATGTGTGGGTGCAAGCATCATTATTTTATAGGGCACCTTGGGTGGGGGGGGGGACAATTACAAATGCAAGAAAAAAACAATGGGCAGTATTCAATGAGCATTTTGGCGATGTGCAGCGAATCCTGTTTAGGATTCGCTGTACATTCACCACTGCTCGCTGCGTTCCGGAGCCTCGCCGGCTCCAGTATTCAACGAGTCAGGGGCTCGCTGCGAATTTCGGCGATGCCGCAGGGAGCCCGAGCACGGCGGCAGGCAGGAAGATGGAAGTCTCCCTGCCTGCCCCAGAACGTTTGTGGGGGGAGGTGGGCTCCCCGGGTGCCAGGCAGCACAGGCTACCCCTCGGGGGTGCCAGCAGGGGACCGGGTATATTCACTACACCCGATCATGCATATGTAATGATTGGGTGCAGTGAATATATGAATATCTAATGAGCGGCTCGGCTCCGGCCCCCTGCTGGCTGGTCTGTGTAAAAAAAAAAATATATATTATTTTTTTTATTAAATATATATTCATGTGCTTACAGCACATGAATAAAAATAGCATGCCCCTCCTCAGAATAAAATTCCTGATTTTTTTACACCAAATGTAAAAAACAAAACACTTTATTTTAAAAGTTCACATTCCACTTCACCATAAAAAGATAGTGATTGCTACTCGGTGAATCATGGTGAAAAAAACCTTGAAATGTATTCGCCATCTGGTAATTGAATAAGGTGATTCACCGTTTTAGTCAAAAATTCACCTTACAGCACAAAATCACCATAAAAACCTGGCGAATCAGCCTAATTGAATACTGCCCAATATGTTCACAAGTACAGTATTATGATGTTTTCTCCCCTTTATATAAAAACATAGTTTCACTAGTGTTTTAGCTCACCACGTGCATGGTTGCCCCATTTCTGTCCACATCAGTCTGTGCATTAACTGACCAGCCAGAAACAGAGTGGCCTAAAGTGTTACACATAGGCTTGGACATTTAGCAATATGGACTTGTTTCTGGTTAGATGCAACTATCCTATACCACTACAGTAACGTAAATAATTCTGTGTGTTCCGTAAATTAAACCTCCACCTGATTCTCTGTATTAGACTCAATGTAGCCATGCCTAAAATGACAAACCTGAATGAATACACCTTGAACAATGGCTGAGAGATGTAATTATCTTACTGGCCATTAATTAATGCAATGTGCCAATTTATTTTACGTTGATAGTATTGATGACTTTTAATAAAAGATGCACCAGTAAGTCATTACCTTGTTACATTAGGATGCAGTTACATTATTGGGCCTGCAGTTCAATTAAATGTTAACTCCTTCAGCAGTTGCTTAGACTATTGATATCTTCCTACAGCCATTTCCATCTTATTAACAAATTACAAGCTTTCCTGTGTTCATTCAGCCCTGACTACATAGTAATCTGCAGCCTCTTGAAATCTCTCATGCTGCTCATTTCTTAGTCGGCTCATCAGTTTTTTCTGTTCACATTTTGTATTTATATACATTTTTCTCTATCATTCTTATGGGATACAGGGAGTCGTTTATAACGATGGGGAAAAGAGCTTATCCGAAGGAGACAGGCACATATAAAAATTTATACAGGGTGTACTGGCTCCTCCCCTCTGCTCCCCTCCCTCTAGCTTCAGTTTGAGAACTGTGCCTCAGGAGAAGCACAGATTAGGAAGAGCTCCAGAGAGTTTTTCTTCTGTTTTATTTTCTTTATTATTTTGGGGCTGCTGTTTGGACTTAACAGCAGTCCTGCGTCGTGGGAGACTAGGGGAAGGGTTCAGCTGCTGGCCACTTCAAGGTACCGAGCTGTCCCTGCCACAGGACCACCGTCCTGAGTGGGTGATGTTACCGCGGGCATTGCGCTGCAGCGCGCACACCCCTGGCACGCCGCACACCCCTAGTCCAGTCTGAAGACGTCAGTGGTGAGTATTACCCCGGGGTCCCCCGCCGTGGGGTCCCCAGGTTATTGTGCGGCAAGATGGCGGCGGTATGGCGGTGCCCTGCACAGGGACCGCGTAACCCCCTGCCTACACTGAGACAGGGTACAGTTCCTGTTTTGTCCAGGACAGTTACCAAAGAGGTTTGGACATTCCCCAATGTCAGTCTCAGTATAAAACGCAGGTAAGCTCCGGCGCCATTACGCTGGGCGGAGCTTACCCAGAGTGAGACCAGCTCTGTGAGGGCGCCAAAACCTGCTTCCTGCTTCTATCCTGGCTGCTGGAAACGCCATTGTACTGCTCCAGACACTCCTCAGCGGTGTGGATCAGAGGGAATCTGCTTGCAGAGACAGCTTCAGGTTTTCAGCGCTTGTGTACTTGTGCACTTGCCTGCTTACACTGTAAAGTACTGTTATTGATTACTGTACTGTATTACCAGCTCTTCTAATCGGAGAGCTAAGGTTATCAGGTGTATTGGTCTCCTCCATTATCCTCTGTACACCACCCCACTGGCTTGTTAAGCTGTACAAGATCAGATAAGGCTACACATAGTAATTATCTGGTTAATTTCACACTGCATATCCACTGTGTGTGCGCGCTGTGTGAGGGGAGACTGTTTGTTTGTCACAATGGTGAGGAAACTTACATGTATGGTGTGCAGTGATAAGTTTGTGCCAGCATCTTCATCACAGGTTACTTGTGAGCCATGCATGTCCCCACAAAGTACTGGGGTCCCCCCACAACTAACTGGGCAGCAAAGTAGCACACAGGACAGCTCACAGGAGCCAGCCTGGGCTACAGGTATAAAAACCATGCTTGAAACTGTGACTACACAGTTAACTGCTACTGCAGCACAGACCCAGAGAGTACAAAGGGAGCTGGCTATCCTCTCTGCCAGAGTGGATGTAATTACTCCCACCCCTGGGGATACTCGTAAGAGAAAGGCCCCCTCTCAAACCCCTGATTCCGGGGCTGACGATGGGGATGATGATGATGATGTGGATGATGCAGACGCAGGTGAGGACGAGCCTGATGCTTCACAGTCACTACTGCGGGGCACAGAGCCATTGATTATGGCAATCAGGGAGGTGTTGGACCTTACCTTAGCTGAATCCACAGCAGGGGATGCCTTCTTTGCTACTCAGAAAAAGCAACAGGTGGTTTTCCCTGAGCAGGCTGACCTGGAAAGTACTTTCAAGTCAGTGTGGAATAACCCAGAAATGAGGTTTAAAGTGGCTAAAAAGTTTAAGTCCACGTTTCCCTTCGATCCTGAGGGACGTAAGGTGTGGGAGGAGCCACCAGAGGTTGATTCTTCTGTGTCTCGCTTAGCCAAAAAGATGGTACTCCCAGTACCAGGGTCGTCTTCACTAAAAGACACCACGGACAGAAAGGTTGAAAACACTTTGAAGTCCATTTTTACTGCTAGTGGCGCGTGTCAGCGTCCTGTATTAGCTAGTTGCTATATGGCCAAGTCCATATACACGTGGGCCTCCCAGATCCAGGAAGGTCTTCTGGGCGAAATGACAGTAGCACAGGTGTCTGAAAAGTTACACCATATTCAGGACACTGCTAAAGTTCTGTGTGAAGCGCAGAAGGAGTTAGGAGCCATTAACGGCCGTAACTCAGCCATGGCAGTGTCAGGGCGCAGATCCCTCTGGCTCCGGTAGTGGGTAGCTGATGCTGACTCCAAAAGGAGTGTAGAAAACCTCCCCTTCACAGGTGGCAGGTTATTTGGGAGTGATTTAGACGAATTAATCTCTAAAGCCACGGCGGGAAAGTCCACTTTCCTACCATCCACTCCACAGGCGCCGAAGCGTCCTTTTCAGGCTCACTCCCAGCAGTCCTTTCGGGCAAGTAAATTCCGCCCTAAAGCCAGGGGTGGTTCAAACGCTGCAAGAGGCTCCCGTGGTAAATTCAGGAAGCCTTCCGCTTCGGCCACCGCAGAGCGGCCATCCGGGGCAGCTGCAGGGAAACCAGCAGCATGACGGTGGGGCTCCACCATTAGCTCCGGCAGAGGTGGGAGCCAGACTGGCGTTCTTCGGCCAGGTTTGGGAAGCCTCGTGCCTCAATTCTTGGGTGCAGGCTCTTATTACGCACGGCTACAAGCTGGAGTTTGCAGTTCAGCCACCTCAGAGGTTCTTCAAATCAGGCCTCCCAGCGTCCCCAGAGGACCAAGTGGTGTTGCAGCAAGCAATCCAAAAGCTGGTACAGGCCAAGGTTATAACCCGGGTCCCTCCCCTAGAGAGGGGGCAGGGTTATTACTCGAACCTATTTGTAGTTCCAAAACCAGACGGGTCAGTACGCCCCATTCTGAACTTAAAATCCCTGAATCCCTTCTTGAAAGTAACCAAATTCAAGATGGAGTCCTTGCGGGCCGTGATAGCGGCACTGGAGGAGGGGGAGTTCTTGGCGTCCTTAGATGTGAAGGACGCCTACCTTCACATCCCTATATGGCCCCCTCATCAGAAATACCTGAGGTTTGCGCTGCTAAACGAGCACTATCAGTTTCGCGCACTGCCATTCGGCTTGTCCTCAGCCCCGCGCATATTCACCAAGGTGATGGCGGAGATGATGGTGGTTTTAAGGAAAAAGGGTATCTGTGTGATACCATACTTGGACGACCTGCTAGTAAAGGCGCGGTCACCACAGGAACTACAGACAGCCTTACAAGTTACCATACAGACCCTGTCGGGCCATGGTTGGCTCCTGAATCTGGCAAAGTCCTCTCTGATCCCTTCACAGAGACTCCAGTTCCTGGGCATGGTGATGGACACAGCTCTCATGAGAGTGTCCCTGCCACAGGACAAGGTGTTGGACATCCAGCAGCTGGTCACAGACTTGCTGAGGACCCCCCAGGTAACGGTGCACCAGTGCATTGTCCTATTGGGAAAGATGGTCGCCTCTTTCGAGGCTCTCCAATTCGGGAGGTTTCACAGCAGGATTTTCCAGCTCGATCTCCTAGGGAAGTGGTCCGGTTCACACCGCCAGATGCACCGGCGTATTGTGTTGTCATCTCGGACCAGACTGTCACTACAGTGGTGGCTCCACACGCCCAACCTGCTGGCAGGGCGTCGGATTGGCATCCAGGATTGGGTCTTAGTCACCACGGATGCAAGCCTCACGGGATGGGGGGCAGTGACCATGGGTCAGTCCTTTCAGGGCAAGTGGACCCTATGGGAAACACGCCTCCATATCAACAACCTGGAGTTACGTGCTGTGTATTACGCACTTCTGAAGGCGGCCCCTCTCCTCAGCGGTCAGGCGGTCCGTATCCAATCAGACAACGCCACCACTGTGGCATTCCTGAACAGACAGGGCGGGACCAAGAGCAGGCCCTGTATGAGGGAAGCATCGAAGATCCTGTCCTGGGCAGAGAGTCACTGCCAGGCGCTCTCGGCCATATTCATACCCGGGGTGGACAACTGGGAAGCAGACTTCCTCAGTCGCCACGAGCTCCACCCCGGGTAATGGAGTCTACACCACCAGGTATTCAGTTCTCTGGTGGCTCGGTGGGGGGCCCCACTGGTAGACTTGATGGCATCAAGAAGCAACTGGAAAGTTTCCAGGTACTTCTCGAGGGCAAGAGACCCTCAGGCAGAAGGAGTGGACGCCCTCTCCATACCGTGGACGTTCAACAGCCTGGTGTATGTCTTCCCACCGATCCCCCTAGTGGCTCGGGTGCTAAGGAAGATAAGAAGAGACGGAACCGAGGTGATTCTGGTGGCCCCAGACTGGCCACGAAGAACGTGGTACCCGGAGCTTCTAAGTCTACAAAGGGACTCGTGGCGCCTACCCCTGCAAAGAGATCTACTCATGCAAGGACCGTGCGTCTTCCAGGCCTTGGAACAGCTGCGTTTGACGGCCTGGAAGTTGAACGGCAGATCCTGACTCAGAAGGGGTTTCACACTTCAGTCATCAGAACTATGACAAGTGCAAGGAAACCGGTAACAGCTGCACATTACCACCATATCTGGAAAAGATATGTGGGTTGGTGTGAACAGGAAAAGTTTACTCCTTCAGAGTTCAAACTGGAAAGGTTTCTTAGCTTTCTTCAAGCTGGTCTGGATCTAGGCCTACGCCTAGGCTCTTTGAAAGTGCAGGTATCTGCATTATCTGTTTTCTTCCAGAGGAAACTGGCTAATATTCCTGAAGTGCAGACATTTCTGCAAGGAGTATTGCATATACAGCCTCCTTTTGTGGCCCCTACTCCACCGTGGGACTTGGATGTTGTGCTGAAGTTCCTTAAATCCTCCTGGTTTGAGCCCTTGGAGGAAATTGACCTGAAATATTTAACTTGGAAGACAGTGGTCTTACTAGCCCTAGCTTCGGCTAGGAGGGTCTCGGAGCTAGGGGCATTGACTTGCAAGAGTCCTTATTTGATATTCTTTGAGGACAGGGCAGAATTACGCACTAACCCGCGTTTTCTACCCAAAGTGGTGTCTGCGTTCCATGTGAACCAACCAATTGTGGTTCCTGCTGGTGGGCCTCATTCTGAGGTGCCAACGTCCTTGGACGTAGTAAGGATTCTCCGTGTCTACATCAGGAGAACGGCAAGGATTCGCAAAACTGATGGACTTTTCGTCCTCTATGACGCCCAAAAGATTGGACGTCCTGCTTCCAAGCAGTCTATTGCACGATGGATATGTGCAACCATTAAACAGGCTTATGTGGTAGCAAAGCTGCCTATGCCTGTTGGGGTGAAAGCTCACTCTACTCGTTCTGTGGGGACATCCTGGGCGGCTGCCCGAGGAGTTTCGGCCTTACAATTGTGTAGAGCAGCCACATGGTCTGGCCAACACACTTTTGTCAAATTTTATAAGTTTGATGCTCTGGCCACTGAGGATACTCAGTTTGGGCAAGCGGTGCTGCGGCAATAGGTTCCGCACAATCCTGCCCGTTCTGATATCTTTGGTATATCCCCATCGTTATGAACGACTCCCTGTATCCCATAAGAATGATAGAGAAAATAGGATTTTAATACCTACCGGTAAATCCTTTTCTCGAAGTTCTTATGGGATACAGGGCACCCGCCTCTGTGCGGAGGTTTGCCTTGCTCACTTTGTGAGATATGGACCAATACTGGGTCCTTCTGCTACCCTTCCTGTTCCTGGCGGACATAAGGGTGTAGGTTACCTAGGTAACTTAAACATACATAGTGTACCTAAAAGGTCCACGAGTGTAAATTGTCACTTAGGTGATAATTCTATACATTGTTCCAGCTGGAACACAGTTCAAAATAGTTGTCATGTTGACATGTTCTCAGGCCCTTAGACTTCCCAGGTTATGGGGTTGCTAATGTGGTCTGTTATGTTGAATGTTGGGTGTGCTGGATGAATCTCACCACGGTAAATATACACATATTCCTCTCATATTGTTCTTCTCCTTCGGCACAGTTCACTTAACTGAAGCTAGAGGGAGGGGAGCAGAGGGGAGGAGCCAGTACACCCTGTATAAATTTTTATATGTGCCTGTCTCCTTCGGATAAGCTCTTTTCCCCATCGTTATGAACGACTCCCTGTATCCCATAAGAACTTCGAGAAAAGGATTTACCGGTAGGTATTAAAATCCTATTTTTTTTTTTTGGTCTTGTCATTGGTTTGGTTTAAAAGTATAAATCCCAATATACCCATAAATTAAAAATCCATTATGCTTTTTGGTATGCTGTATGCTAGGCTTAAAAATAAATAAGACAAAATGGTTTTCAATGTACTTTTTCTGCTTCAGTAAACTTGTTACGGAGAAACAAGATGCAGAAATTTTTTGCATACACATATAGTATGTGTAATATAATTATAGCAATGCATTTGTGGTGATGAAAGCTTGTAGCAATTTATAGAATCATTTAACCCCTTAAGGGCTGCAGAGTGGATATTTTGTGTTTGTTATGATACCATATCACACATGTGTAAAGATGTGCAAAATATCCGTTAATAATCCCAGTGTCACTTACATTTGTTATATCAATTCAAATAAAAAAAAATGTTTTGTAAAAATAGATTATGGGGTCGATCCGATTAGAGTCAAAGGGTTTAAATGCTTAAATGTTTAAAGTGCCAATCTCGCACTCTTCGCTGGACCAAATTCTCTTAAAATTGCTCTCGCCCCTATGGAGGTGCGAACACTTAAGCAAATTCAGTCTGTCATAAAGTGCGCCTGGTGTTGTGATGATTTGTGAGTGCAAATCATCTGCACCTATTAGGTTCGACCCCTATTTCTCCTTCATCCACTAGGTGTCACTGGAGTTACACTGGGAATAGAAGGCGACCACAGGGAGCATGGGCACTTTAAAATAATTAATCAGTGTGACCAACTCCTCCCCTTCTACTTCCCCTCCCAGGCAGTCTTAGATCGTGCCCAAAAGGGAGCAGGTCACATTTGGCTCATCTCCTGGGCTTTTTGTAATTAGGGCATAAAGCAGCAAGTTTTGCCTTTGAGGACAGGCAGATAGTTGCTGCTACTATCTGCCTGCGACGTGGGAGCCTGCCGGAGGGAGCCGGCTGCTGCTTAAGGGTTTGCGCCCGGCTCCCTGGCTGACAGAGACCACCGTCTCTGGAGCTGTAACGGGCGCCGCTCACACGCAGCGTGCACCCGATCCTCCCCCAGCCCCACCGCCGACGGCATGGCCGCAGCACTGTGAGTATTACCCTGCCTTCCTATTAGAGGAAGGTCAGGGACACAAACGGCGGTGCAGCAGAGGGTTTTTTAAACCTGGCGCCATTATGGGTGACGGAGCTGCCGGGCGGGGGGCGGAGTTACCGCGCGGTACTTCCCAGCAGGCCTTGGCATACCCCAGCGTTCCTTGAAGTCGCGGCGGCCATCTTGGACATTTGGCGCCGTTTGAACACGCTGCTGGAGGCTCCACTGTTGCGCTGCAGATCTATCCTGACTGCAGTTGGGCGATCCTTGTCCCCTGGTGACCGTCCTGCTGAACGCTCTATCCGGTCTGTGAGTTACAGTGGGGATTAGAGCTAGGTGGAGACAGTTTGGGCTGTGTCTCAAATTAAGAGCTATAGCGCTCCTAGGTATATGCCATAGCGTTGTACAAAGCTCTGTGACAGCTCTTTTACTCTCACTGTCTCTCCCTTCCAGCATATATATTGCTGCCTATCCTATACCTACTATCTGTGATCAGTCTGGTAGTGTGTGGTGATTGCTGGGTGTTCTGTCGAACCATGGCAGGGGGTAGCTCCAAGAGGGTTACTTGCAAGAAGTGTACTGTAAAATTTACACCTTCTAAGGAGGGTGACTCTGTATGTGATAAATGCACTGCTTTACCCCCAGCTCCAGAGTCCCCCGTGCATACCCCTGTTTGGGCATCACAGTTAGCTGATGTAATGTCTCATTTAGCTTGCGAGCTCTCTGCAGCTCAAAAGGACAGAGAGACTTCCAGAACTCAACAGGCTTCCTTGACTTCTGCTGTGCAGAGCTTAACAAAGGCCTTGACTCCAGCAGAGGGCGCCATTGCTTCATCTTCTAGGCAAAATCCCCCTCCCTTACTCAGGAAAAGGGTATTACAGCCCTCTGGGGATTCTGGGGAGTATGATGATATGCCTGATCTGGAGGAGGGCGAGTTTGCCCTTCCAGATAATTATGATGATGATGAGGATGATGTGGAACCTGAGGCTCAGGCGTTAGTTACGCAAGAGCCGGCCCCAGCCACTCCAGGTCTGGAGGACCTTATACATATGGTAAAGGTTGCCTGCAAGGTGTCAGATGACACAGAAATACCTGCTCGTCCTTCTTTCCTTGGAAAGAGACAAAGGCAGTCAGCCACCTTCCCCCCAGCGGAGGAGTTGGATGAACATATTTTGCAGGCTTGGAATCATCCTGACAAAAAATTCCAGGTACCTCAGAGGTTTCTGGCTGCTTATCCTCTTCCACCAGAGGGTAGAAAGAGGGTCGAGATTCCTCCAGTAGTGGACTCTTCAGTCTCTCGACTGTCTAAAAAAGACGGTTCTCCCGGTGCCGGGTGCAACCACTCTTAAGGATACTTCTGACCGTAAGTTGGAGGTAACCCTTAAGAACATTTTTTCAGCCGCTGGTATTATTCAGCGTCCGGCCCAGGTCGGGTGCTGGGTAAATAAAGCCATGGGGGTATGGGCATCTCAGATCCTAACGGAGGTCCGTGAGGGCTCTGACCCTGCTTCCATTGTTCAGCTGGCTGAACAGATCCAGGAGGCATCCAATTATTTAATAGAGGCCTCTTCTGACGTCTGCATGGTTGCAGCCAAGGTTTCGGCCTTATCCATATCTGCTCGCAGAGCTCTCTGGTTACGCCAATGGCAGGCTGACGCAGAGTCCAAGCGTGCTGTGGAGGCCCTGGCGTTCAATGGGGAGGTTCTTTTCGGGCCAGAGCTCGACAAGTGGATCTCCCAAGCAACAGGAGGTAAGTCCCACTTCCTACCCTCAGCGGCTCCTCCAACTACACGCAGGACCCCTCAAAGGCCCTCCTTTCGGTCCTTTCGGCCTACGACCAGATTCAGAGGTCGTTCCAGAGGCGGAGCTCCATCTAGAGGCTCCAGAGGACGAGGCAGAGGCGCCTCGGCAGCTGTCCAGGAGCCCAAGTCCTCCAAGCCAACCGCATGACTGTCCACGGTCCCATCTGGGGGATCCCAGAGTCGGGGCCCGACTGCTGTCCTTCTGTCACATCTGGCTGCAGTCTTGTCAGGACTCGTGGGTAAGGGATCTGGTAACCCAGGGTTACAAAATCCATTTCAGGTTAGTCCCTCCAAACAGGTTTTTCAAGACCGGTCTCCCAGTCTCAGGAGACAAGGCGCAACTTCTGTTGTCAGCAATCAACAAGCTGCGGACAACGGGAGTTGTGATTCCAGTACCCGAGGATCAGCGTACTCAGGGATACTACTCCAGTCTGTTCCTGGTGCCGAAGCCGGATGGCTCGGTAAGGCCTATACTAAATCTAAAAGACTTGAATCCGTTTCTACAAGCGGTCAAATTCAAGATGGAGTCCCTGCAGTCGGTGATTCAGGGACTGGAACAGGGAGAGTTCCTGGTATCCTTGGATATCAGGGATGCATACCTGCACATCCCCATCTGGCCCCCTCACCAGGCCTTCCTCCGGTTCGCTATACAGGAACAACACTGGCAGTTCCAGGCCCTGCCGTTCGGTCTCTCATCGGCCCCCAGGGTCTTCACCAAGGTGATGGCAGTGATGATGGAGGTCCTCAGGGCTCAGGGGATTACCATCATCCCTTACTTGGACGATCTTCTTCTGAAGAATCGTTCGAGGGAGGCCCTGTTGTCCAACATACGGCTCACCCAGGAGACTCTCATCAGTCATGGGTGGATTCTGAACTTTGCAAAGTCTCAGCTACAGCCGTCTCAACGTCTTCTCTTTTTGGGGATGATTCTGGACACCCAGCAGATGAAGGTTTTTCTACCATCCGACAAAGTTCAGTCCCTGCAGGTCCTGGTCAGGTCGGTCTTGCGACGGCCACAGGTAACGGTGCACCTTTGCACCAGACTCTTGGGGAAGATGGTGTCTTCCTTCGAGGCGGTACAATACGGCCGCTTCCACTCGCGCCAATTCCAGTTGTCTCTCCTTCACCAGTGGTCAGGGTCTCACCTGCATCTTCAGCAGCGGGTGACCCTGTCTCCTCGAGCCCGTCTGTCTCTGCTGTGGTGGCTCAACTCCGAAAACCTGCAAAGGGGCAGGAGGTTCGGCATATGGGAGTGGACTCTCCTCACCACAGACGCCAGCCTTCGAGGCTGGGGGGCGGTAACGCTGGAACACCAGTTCCAGGGTTTGTGGACGAGGCAGGAGAGCTTACTCTCCATCAATGTGCTGGAACTCAGAGCAGTCTACTATGCTCTTCTGCAGGCGGGACACCTGCTGCGGAGCAGAGCAATCAGAGTTCAGTCCGACAACGCCACAGCCGTCGCCTACATAAACAAGCAGGGCGGCACTCGGAGCAAGGCGGCGATGAAGGAAGTAAGCAGGATCATCCTCTGGGCCCAGAACCATGCTCAGGCCTTGTCAGCGGTGTTCATCCCCGGTGTAGACAATTGGGAGGCCGACTTTCTAAGTCGGCAGCATGCCCACCAGGGGGAGTGGTGCCTCAACCCTCAGGTATTTCAGTCCCTAATACATCGTTGGGGTTGTCCTCAGGTGGATCTGATGGCGTCCCGCCACAACTTCCAGCTCCCAACATACTTTGCGCGGACTCGAGATCCTCAGGCCGCAGGGGTAGACGCTCTGGTCGCTCCTTGGCCGTTCCAGTTCGTTTACCTCTTCCCTCCCTTTCCGCTGATCCCTCGGGTGTTACAGCGCATTCGCAGGGAGGGGGTAACAGCGCTTCTGATAGCGCCGGATTGGCCCCGGCGCTCGTGGTACACCAACCTGACGGATCTTCTAATCGACGAGCCGTGGCCTCTACCTCATCAGGAGGACCTCCTCAGTCAGGGTCCCTTCATCTACCCAGATTTAGGACGTCTACATTTGACGGCGTGGCTGCTGAGAGGTCCATCTTGAGACATGCAGGTATCCCTAGGGCGGTGATACCCACAATGATGAGGGCCAGGAAGGAAGTCACCTCCAGACACTATCATCGGATTTGGAGATCCTATGTGGCGTGGTGCGAAAGACGCAGAGTGTCCTCTGCTCTGTTCAAGAAGGCTCGACTTCTCCTGTTTTTACAGGAGGGGTTAAACTCTGGACTTAGGCTGAATACACTAAAGGTGCAGGTTTCAGCGCTCTCAGTTTTTTTCCAGAAACGTATAGCTCTCATTCCGGAAGTCCACACTTTTTTCCAGGGGGTGCTGAGGCTTCAGCCCCCTATTCGTCCGCCTACGGCTCCCTGGGACCTAGAGTTGGTCCTCAGATATTTGAGGTCATCAATATTTGAGCCTTTAGAAGAGGTGGATCTTCGATATCTCACTTGGAAGGTGGTTCTTCTTTTGGCTCTGGCATCGGCCAGACGTGTTTCGGAATTGGGTGCGCTTTCTTGTCGCTCACCGTTCCTCCAGTTTCATCCGGACAGAGCGGAGCTCCGTACCAGTCTTTCTTTCCTTCCAAAGGTGGTCTCAGCGTTTCACCTGAACCAGCCCATAGTGGTTCCAGCATTCACAGAGGCTTCACCTGAGGATAGGTCTTTGGATGTGGTGAGGGCCCTGCGGATTTATGTCTCTCGCACGGCTTCTCTTCGCAAGACGGATGTCTTGTTTGTTACCTACGACCCAGTGCGTCGTGGATGGCCAGCTTCTAAACAGACGCTGGCCAGATGGATCCGTCTGACTATTCGTCAGGCATACCTTGCTGAGGCTCAGACGCCTCCTACTAACATAGGCGCGCACTCCACCAGATCGGTGGGTCCTTCATGGGCGGCTGCCCGTGGGGTCTCCCTGCAACAGCTCTGTCGGGCTGCGACATGGTCAGGTCGGCACACTTTTGTGCGATTTTATAGGTTTGATACCTTTGCGGCACCAGCTTCTCAGTTTGGCCGCTCTGTTTTAAGGGGATCTCAGCGCTCACCCACCCGGGTTGAAAGCTCTGGGACGTCCCCAGTGTAACTCCAGTGACACCTAGTGGATGAAGGAGAAACAGGGATTTTGTACTTACCGTAAATCCTTTTCTCCGAGTCCACAGGTGTCACTGGACGCCCGCCTCAGCGCTGTTCTCCACCTGTTATGTGCAGTGTTAGGTTCCTATTGGGTAACCTCTGGAGTTTTCCCTTGTCAGGGTTATTTAAACATGGTTATTACACACCTGTCTCATCTGGTTTGACTCTGTGTGTGTGTGTTTGTTTTTTCATATATATACATTCTTTTTCTACTATTTGTATTGAATGATGTTATGTTGTGATGAACCTCCTCTCGGATGTGTGTTATATCTTTCTGCTCCCTTTCGGGCACGATCTTTATGACTGCCTGGGAGGGGAAGTAGAAGGGGAGGAGTTGGTCACACTGATTAATTATTTTAAAGTGCCCATGCTCCCTGTGGTCGCCTTCTATTCCCAGTGTAACTCCAGTGACACCTGTGGACTCGGAGAAAAGGATTTACGGTAAGTACAAAATCCCTGTATTTCCTATATAAGGTAAACATTACAGGTCATTATGTAGAATAAAAAATTTTGCTGGACATTTTCACAAATTCATTTGGCACTCAAAGGGTTAAGGAAAGAACAGCGTTAGGGAGCTTTTTTGTTACAAAGTTGTTTAGGTAAAATGTATGTACAGTAACACTCAAGGTTTGCAGCTTTTATAACTGAGATTTATAGCTAGTTTGCAAAAGCACATCACAGCACAGATGCAACAAGAAGCAAGAGATTAGCCATTAAGCAACATCTCTCTGAATTGAAATGTAACCCAGAATGGCATTATGTCCGGGAATAATCTGCCAACTCAACAATATGCACATGTACATGCCATTTTGGAGCTAAGACAATGCTGACCCCATCTAAAAAGGTTTCAGTAAAGTGGTATGACTGAAGTTAGGGAAATTAGTGATTTTTCATGTAGAAATGTTGCCGTGCTCTTTAAGCAGTTACTGTATGAAAGCCTCATCATTAAACCTCTGCAAGTTCATAGACAAAATAAATCCAACAGGCCATATTTTGTAGCATCCGTAAGGTATTGTGTGCAAGGCAATATGCTATAAATTCACCTGAATTGATTTGTTTTGTTTAACTTTACCTTGATTCTTCTTTAAACTATGCTCAATAAAGCAGACTAAAGATTATACAAGTTTATGTTTTGCTGGTTTTGAAACGTTGGGTTCTGTATTCATAACTTAGGGAATATACACACCTTAACCTATCTCTGTGTAGAGTACTGAATAAAACTGTAGAGGGGGTTTTTTTGTACCATTTTTTCCCTTAACATTAAATAGATTAAAAAAATACTTTGATTAATATAACAAAATTAAATTACCAAAGTATTGGTACCTTTGAGTGCCAAGTGAATTTGTCAAAATCGGTGTGACAGTTACAAGCAAACACTTTTTATTTATCATAATGACTTGTAATATTTACCTTACATAGTAAATATAATTATTTTTTTTTACTCCACATTTTTTTATTTGAATTTATATAACAAATGTGATCAGTGCTGGCATTTTTAGTGGATATTTTGAACATCTCTCACAGAGATGTTGGCACTCAAAGAGTTATATAACTTCTGCACTTGTGTGTACCCCCAAATGCATACCTCATGGTTCCCTCTCGAATCGACCTTCACAGTATCCGTTCCACATGCCAAAAGATACTGGTATACTGAGTACTGTACAAGCACAAAACCGTTAAATGTGGTACATATAATGTATTCATGCAGGGAAAATATCAGTTGAATGTCTAAAGGAGAGAAGGTGATGGTGGGCTTACTTTATTTTTTAGTTTCTGATGGAAGGGATAATAATACAAAAAAAATCATAGTCCATTTTTTGTTGTAAAATGATCTTTCGTTTTATCGCTTATGTAAATTTTTGCACTTGTGGGCTCCATTTGCTTTTACTCCATTGTCCAGTTCATCCCAAAATATCTTGATGAGGTATAAGTTTGTTTCCCCAAACCAGCAGACAATAAGGCAGTAAATACTGTAGTAATCTGCTTCTAGTAATTGTGGTTCGCATTCATATACTGTTGCTGACATATAGGGGGAGATTACTAAGCCTTGAAGCTAGAGAATGTGGAGGAGTTGATCAGTTGACACTTTTTATCTTTCTACACTTTCTCTCTCTTAATACCTTTTGCCACTTACAGTGATAGCAAAGCATGATTTTAACTTTGTTATATATATATACTGTGTACAGGACCCAATATCCATAGTTTATCAGAACATATATTGCAGAAAATTAGTTATCTGGCAACACACATTGTTTTTTAAACTGTGTTTCATCATTGTGGCCAAAAACAATCTTTTTTTTTTTTTTAACATAACGCGAGTCATGTAATATATACTCATTTGCTGAATATTGAGATTTTTAAAATATGAGGAAGTGGTTACAAAACATGGTCCTCAAGGCACCCCAACAGGCCAGGTTTTAAGGCTATCCATGCTTAGGCACTGGTGACTTATTTAGCACTTCACAGTTTGTTTTAACCATGTGTGCACAAGCAGGGATATCACTGAATCTTGGACTGATTGGGTGTCTTGAGGACCATGTTTGGGAACCACTGTGTTTGATTTATTACAAAATATGTGGTGGACAGATTTTTCCCAGTTCCAAGTTTTCAACAATTCCAATTTTTAGTATGGAAATAAGTGTGGAAGCTTTGCGTTTACATATGATCAGGATGTATGGAACATTAGAAATTCAGTTTCTTGGGTTTCAAAATGGAAAGCCTCAGTGACTGTGGACAGTGCATGTTTTCCAGATCTCCTCACAGGAGATGTTTTTGCTACCAGAAGGTATTTTACAGTGTCAGTCAGTAATGAACACACCAGGGCCCCAGGTAGGAGCTGCGGTAAATGTGGACTTTTATGGGTAAATTGACTAAGATGGGATCTAGCCAATAGCAACCAATCGGTTTCTACTTTTTATTAAGCACCTTCTAGGACAGTGATTTTCAACCTTTTTAAACGTGTGGCACACTAGAGAAGTTTTCAAATTTCCCAGTTCACACCATACTTTTTCACGGGACATTTATTCTGCCGACATATGGGTCCAGTCTGTACCCAGCTTAAGGTTAAATGTTGGCATAACTCCTCTCACTTCAAACATGTCTACAGTATATTATTATCCTTTATTTATACGGCACCACATGGGTTCCGCAGCGCCCAATTACAGAGTACACATAATCAAACAGGAAAACAGTGACTTCCAGTTGAAGACAATACAGTACAAAAACAGGATAAATGATTATAAGAACATCATCCGATTGCTGCAACATAAGTATCCAGGTGGCAGCAAACAGCATGCTTTGGTGCAGTCGAAGACTACTGAAGTAATAAAGGATAAGCACATGAGATAAGAGATCCCTGCTCATGAGAGCTTACATTCTAAAGAAGAGGGGCAGACAAATAGGGTTGACACCGGAGTGGTACACAGGGCGAGGAACAGAAGGTTAGGAGGACAGTTTGCTGGGTTTGGTGAAGAAGTGGGTCTTAAGAGCCCGTTTGAAGTTTGTACAGAAGTGGAGAGTCTGAGGGGGGACAGGTAGAGAATTCCAAAGTAAGGGAGCAACACATGAAAAATCTTGGAGGTAGGAGTGGGAGGAGGTAATAAGTCAGCAATAGAGCCAGCGAGCGTAATACTACAAGGACACCAAGGAATTAGGGCAGCCAGAGTCTTATGAGTACTATGTGCTGCTAATAACATTCATATGCTCTGCCAGCCATTGTAGCATGCTCCAGATGAAGTCCATGATCTACATAGAATTAGCCTCTAATCCTATGTGTATCACAGACTTCATCTGGAGCATGCTATTGTACATGTAGCAGACAACTATTTGCATCATAAATGAAAGTACCTAGGGCAGCATCAGATGAAGGAGCAGGCAGGAGCTGACAGAGGAGCAGCGGCGGGCAGATGAAGGAGCGGACAGAGGAGAGGCGGTGGACGGATGAAGGAGCGGACAGAAAAGCAGCGGGCCAGCGGTAGTGCAGGGGCAGGGTAGCAGCTAGATCCTGCCGCATAGGCAGGCACTGCAGCGGGAAGGTGACGTTCCATCTGTGACCTATGAGTCAGCACAGGTCACACCGAATGCGCCGTCTAGCGGAAGCACCCAGTGCTGCTAAAGCAGCTAGATCCCCTTCACCGGGATTACAAGGCATGTACCCAGCTGGCGGCAGTGGCTTGACGCAATGTATCTGTTGGGTGGCACACCAGACCACCATTGATGGCACACTAGTGGCACATGGCACAGTGGTTGGGAACCGATGTTCTAGAAGATAATAGATGGAATCTGGTTGCTTTGGGCAACATCCCATCTCCAGTAGAACTTCCATCTTCATAAATTTGCCCCTTAGCATCCACTTACAATGGAATACTTTTTTTAAATACTTTTTGTTCAAAGGCAGAGTTTCTAATGAAGCTTTATATTATATAGCATTTAAAACCACTTGATATGTGTTTTTTTTTTCCACCAGAGGACTACTTTTATTGTAATTTGTAATAAAATAAAAAATATTAAAAAGTGTTCCAGAATACAGGTTTCTATGAGAGCACATATATATCTGTTTTGTACCCATATTATCTCTGTGGGATGACATGCTTGGTGGCCCATTGCTGACATCTTCCTCATTAACAGCCCCACAATAGCTATGGTCCATCACAGGCTTGGAAATATAAAAGGTAGAATTCTCACAGTATAAAACCCATCCACTTCATTATAATTTGAACTTTTGCGCTTTGCAGATTTGTTCATTTTTATCAGGCTGTTGAAAAAAGCTTTTATCTATGCTACTGCAGCTACAAGGCATATTGCTTTTCTCTGAGTCTGTTGGAAGTTGTCACTTAACAAAAAAGTATGATCACCTCTGTCAGAACCCCTCAATATATATTATGAAAGCCATGTGAAAGAACTTACCTGCTTTTCAATCAACTGCTGTTCTGTATAAATCATTGTTTCTCCTCTCAAGTACCCTTTGTATTCTACATGCATAGTGCATATTTTATCATTCCCACCTCTAAAATGAAAAGTTCAGCAATTTAGGAATTTTGTTATTTCTAGACAACTATCCTATTTCCAGACTTATGTGTAAAACATTTTGTAGTGGCACATTAATTTTATACTATCATACAGTACATTTAGTAGTTTAAAAACCTTTAATGTGATTGCAGAAATGTCTATGTATATTGAAATGGAAGATCTAATAGCATTTAGCTGTCACTTTTGGGATAAAGCAAAATGTACTGCACATCTGCTTCCCTGGCAGGCTCTGTCTCCTCACAGTTTCTAGAAGGAGATGATGCCATGGTCTTGGAATGTCCTAGTAGGCTCAGCACACCTCCTTCCAGCCCCAGTGTGGAGAGATGGAACTGGTTGCAGTGCAGCAGTATACTGCTAGGAAACTAAAATCCACCAATGATGGCAGCGTAACTGGTAGAATGCTTAGCCCCATAGCGACCATCCCTATTCTAGCTACAGAATTGTACTTTTCTTATAAAGGCAGTGTTGTGTAGACATAGGGCATATCACAATACAGTTTATCAGTAGCACTCAATTGAGTCTTTTTATCCAGCAGTGATAACCGATTTTCAACGTTTTTCATCTGTAAATCTTTTTAATAATCTTTCATGGGAAATCTTTTGTTGGTTTTATGTAGGTACATACTGTACTGTATTTTTTGTAATTTCTTGTTTTGCTTCCTGGTGTTGGTGTAAGACTATAAAGTCCAGCCTCTCCTGTTACCAAGTCCTGCTCCTATCTGCATTTGGAGATTGGAAGTATTAACACCATGAATGTTGTCAGAATCCTTACTGACTTAATTCCTCTGGTCTTGTGACTTACCTCTGCCATCAGTCCTGCATTCCAACTGCATCCTTCTAACTGGGTTTAGCCCAGCCAGTGGTGTCGGGGGATACTTTTTACAGGGGCCCAGGTCTGATGGAGGGATCCATGCTCCCCTCCCCCCACTGCAAAGTGCTGGGCAGTGGAAGTGGCGACGACAGGCTGCAGCACAGCCTCTCGCCCCAGCCCAGCACACGCTGCTCAGTGCCATGTTCTGAGCGGAGGAGAGAGGCTGCAGCAGTAGCCTATCCTCTCTCTCTCTAAGCTGGTGTTCCACCTGCTATTTTTTTTACAGGGGTGTGGCCATGCCCCCTCCTTTAGTCATGCTCCCTTTTTATCAGGGCCCAGCAGCACTGTCGGCAGCCCTGAGCCCAGCTCATCAGTTCAAAGTGTATCCTGTTTTGCTGAGTTCATTATATGAGAGGTCTGCTCAGCATACCAGCTGCAGTCGGTGTTACTAGCTGTTGAGTGTTCTTATTCGCTATCTGAGAGTGTTCTCCTGCCATCGTCACTCACATTTGCTATATAAAATCAAATAAAAAATGTTCTGTAAAATAAGATTATATATCCTGTATAAGGTAAACATTACAGGTCTTTGTGATGAATAAAAAGGTTTACTTGCCAATTTTCACACCTATTTTGACAAATTCACTTGGCACTCAACATCACTCAGCATGCAAGTGATGCACCCACAATGTGTAATCTAGCAGGATAGACAGTGCATGCACCATCTATCTCTTTGGGTGATGCGCATCACTGCACATTGCTATGGGGCATATACAGGCAGTGATCCATGCTTAATTTTTAACCGATCTGCCCCATTATAAAAAATGTGTGTGTCTGCAGTACTCTGATCTGAATTAGTATCCTGTCTCTCCTACTAAATGCTTGCATTCCCTCCAAAACATCGGTATGGACGTTGCCATTTTGGTTTGTCAGATGGCTTTCCACAGCCCAGAGACCAGCTTTACTCCAAGTTCAGTCCTGCCAGTTATACTCCGCTACCAGTTGTTTCCAATCACTCTTCTTTTCCTGTCCCGTCATATTCAAGACCTGTTTAGTGCGGGTCTTGAAGATGTTCCTGTTAAAGTTTTCTATTTTACATCCCCTCTGGCAAATCACTACATACATCAAGTCCCAAGTTAGCAGTATTCACTTGGGACCACTTTCTCCACGCATTTTCTGCTCCTGCTTCAACACCCTGCACCTGCCCAAACCAGAAACAGCACTCAGGCTTGACATATGAATTTTTTTTTTATTAACAGATTAGTAATGACCTCATGAAACTACATGTAATTAGTCCTTAAAGGTTGAAGATTGTTTTATGTGTATTTGTGGGAGCCATCTTCATTAATCAAAAAATCTATTTTTGTTTAACACTTTCTTTAAAAAATAAGTTGATGAGATGGTTGACTTGTTTCTTTTGCTTCCTAGCTGAAGGATACTAAATCAGTCGACCAGAAAACAACACTTCTTCACTTCTTGGCTGAAGTGTGTGAAAGGAAGTTTCCAGATGTACATACTTTTGTGGAGGATATACAGACTGTAGATAAAGCAAGTAAAGGTATGTAATGTGTTGATAGACCATAATGAGCTGTTTAAAACTCTGTGCCTGAGGTTTGATTCTCATCACCGTTCTCTATGATTTGTTGCTGCAATAATGATCTCATTCTGAAGTGAAGTATTGTATCGTCTATTACAGTGTTAAATGCATGGAGTTAGGCTGAGAACATAACTTATACAGTACTAAATCAGTGTTATCTCATGATTGGTCTATTGAATCTGAATAGAATTTTCATTTCTTACAATTCTATAATACCCTTATTAAGCCATATGTGTGCACCAATTATCTAAAAATAAATAAAAAAAATATGCTGGATATCCATTTTATAGGGGTGTATTCTATGATTGGGCCTAAACCCCTTGCTAAGCTGCAAGTGAATGTGTACAATTACACCGATAGCTATAAACTCCTCCATTATGTCGGAAGGTGATCCGTAGAAGAAGAGGTGGTGAGTATTGCGGGGGGGGGGGGCATACGTATAGGACACTACAGGGGGCATTATGTACATATACACACATATATATATATATATATATATATTTAATTTGTAATTTAATTGTTTTATTGTTTTTTTTTTTTTTTGCTGTTATTTATTTGTAGGTTCTGTGGAACCCTTGTGCTACCATTATGAATGAATAATAATAGTAATAATTTGGCAAAACGGGGGCAGTACATATATGGCACTATGGGGGCATTATGTATACGGCACTATGGAGGATAGTACGCATATGACATTAATGGGAAGCATTACGCAAATGGCGCCAGCGGAACAAGATGCATCTTCTGTCATAAAACCCCTGGCAATGAGCATGAAATTCCCTGACAATGAGCATGAAACCCCTGAATGTGACCAGGTCATTTAAAAGTAATTAAAAGCCTTACTGTGTGCCATAATTTGTAAGGGGCATTTTGTGTGTAGAACATAAACTGGTGTCAATGGGCATAACTGTTTGTGGCATAATGTGTAATGGGTATTTATAGTGTATGTCATATTAAATAAGGGGGTTAAGGTGTGTGGCATATTTGTAAGGTACATTACAATCTGTGGTACAATATGTTGAATCCATTACTATAAGGAGGAAATACACTGCTCAAAAAAATAAAGGGAACACTTAAAACAACACAATGTAACTCCAAGTCAATCACACTTCTGTGAAATCAAACTGTCCACTTAGGAAGCAACACTGATTGACAATCAATTTAGCATGCTGTTGTGCAAATGGAATAGACAACAGGTGGAAGTGATAGGCAATTAGGAAGACACCCCCAATAAAGGAGTTGTTCTGCAGGTGATGACCACAGACCACTTCTCAGCTCCTATGCTTTCTGGCTGATGTTTTGGTCACTTTTGAAAGTTGGCAGTGCTTTCACTCTAGTGGTAGCATGATACGGAGTCCACAACCCACACAAGTGGCTCAGGTAGTGCAGCTCATCCAGGATGGCACATCAATGCGAGCTGTGGCAAAAAGGGTTGCTGTGTCTGTCAGCGTAGCGTCCAGAGCATGGAGGCGGTACCAGGAGACAGGCCAGTACATCAGGAGGGTAACCAGGGCTGGCAACAGAAATCTGGGGCCCAGTACACTGATATCTCTGGGTCCCCCATAACCACGCCCCCTTGAGCAGAATATTTTTAGTATAATGCATATTGAGGGGTGTCTGGGTATGTACCCTAACAGGAATCCAGGCGGGTGCCTTTATAAACTATTTATAGGCACTGCCGCAGCTATGCTTACAGCCGTCAGAACTTAGGGGCCCCTCACAAGCTTGGGGCCCAGTACAGGCGTCCCCCTTGACCCCCCCTGTCGCCTGCCCTGAGGGTAACAACCCAGCAGCAGGACAGCTACCTACGCCTTTGTGCAAGGAGTAACTGCCAAATGTGCATGTGTCTACTAAAATGGTCAGAAACAGACTCCATGAGGGTGGTGTGAGGGCCTGGCGTCCACAGGTGGGGGTTTGCGCCCAACACCGTGCAGGACGTTTGTCATTTGCAGAACACCAAGATTGGCAAATTCGCCACTGGCGCACTGTGCTCTTCACAGATGAAAGCAGGTTCACACTGAGCAAATGTGATTCTGGAGACGCCAATAGAATGTTATGCTGCCTGCAACGTCCTCCAGCATGACCGGTTTGGCAGTGGGTCAGTAATGGTGTGGAGTGGCATTTCTTTTGGGGGCCACACAGCCCTCCATGTGCTTGCCAGAGGTAGCCTGACTGACATTAGGTACCGAGTTTAAATCCTCAGACCCCTTGTGAGACCATATGCTGGTGCGGTTGGCCCTGGGTTCCTCCTAATGCAAGACAATGCTAGACCTCATGTGGCTGGAGTGTGTCAGCAGTTCCTGCAAGATGAAGGCATTGATGCTATAAACTGACCCGCCCGTTCCCCAGACCTGAATCCAACTGAGCACATCTGGAATATCATGTCTCGCTCCATCCACCAACCCCACGTTGCACCACAGACTGTCCAGGAGTTGGCGGATGCTTTAGTCCAGGTCTAGGAGGAGATCCCTCAGGAGACCATCTGCCACCTCATCAGTAGCATGCCCAGGCATTGTAGGGAGGCAGAGGCGTAACTAGCACTCTGTGGGCCCCATAGCAAAATGTTGAACGGGGCCCCCCCCCTACTATAAATGTCATTATAGTGCCGTGAGCACACAGGACTATGTTTCGGCGATTTCAGCTGAGCCCCGTGTGCACCAAGATGTAGTTAAGCCATCAGAGAGACGGCTAACTACATCCTGCCAGCCCCGGGAGCCACAGCCAAATACACAGTATAGCAAACATACCCTTGCCTGCACTGTCTATTTGGCCGGGCAATAGCGATGCTGCTGGGCCACGCATCACTATCACCCGCTGTGTACACATGGGGCGATTCAGGCAAACCTTCCAAGCGATTTTGACAATGTAGTCAAAATCGCTTCGAAGAATCACCCCATGTGTACACCCCTTTAGGGTTGGGGGCATTGTAGTGAGGAGCAAGATAAGAGCAAAGGGAGGTGTGAGAGAATGGCAAGGAGAGAGGGGAGCAAGAGAGTGAGAGGTTGTAAGGGGCAGAATGTAATGTCTCCCAAGTTCAGCGACTGTGCGGTATGCCGGCCAAACTCTAAAGGTGCCCACACACGCACCGATCCCGGCGGTGCAATGCTATGCGATGGGGTGGCGTAGCATCGCATTGCATGCACAAGGCATACGATGCAATGCTATGTGTGCTAGTTAAGCACAGAACGCACGCCGGGATCGATGCGTCTGTGGGCACCTTAACTCTTTTTATAGAGGCAATCACAAGTCATGGTTTTTACCTTGTAAGTAATTGCCGGTATCCTGCTCGGCTGCCGAATTCGAGCAGCATTACATTCTGTCCAGGGAGAGAGAGAGAAGGTGTCAGGAAGAGAAAAGGGGTTGTGCCAGGTTGAGGGGGGGGGGGGGGGATAGAGAGAGGGAAAGGTGTGGAGGAGAGACATAAGGAAAAAGATTTGGGGCATAGAGCAGGAGGGGGAGTGAGAAAGAGGGGGCAAGAGAAAAAAAGAGTGCATGGGACTGAGAAGAAAGAAGTGAGGGGGGAGGGTAAAGACACAGGGGAGCGTGAGAGAAGGGGAGACGGAAAAAGAGAGAGAGAGAGAAGGGGAGACGGAAAGAGAGGGAGGGAGAGGGAAAGTTTAGTAAAGTTCAGTTACCTCCAGAAGTGCTGAGTCTCCAGGGCCTCCCCTCCCGCCGGGTATCCAGGGCCAGGCCTCCCCTTCTACCGGATCTCCGGGGATGGGTCTCCCATTAGGTGCAAAGGTGCAGGGCCTCCTGACCGCCGTGCCCGTGCTCCAGCGGCTTTCTTCCTGTGGATGTAGTGGCGTGCATCGGCGCGTGTCTCAGCCTCACAGGCAGTGCTACTGCGCTAGCAGCAGGTTTAGCTTACTAGGGCTGGTCACTAGGTTGTGACGTGGAGCCCCGGCACCGGTACTACCAGAGAGGGAGAAGGAAAGAGGGGAGAGCCTGAATCAACTGGCCTTCCTCCTACTTCATTGTAATGTGCAACCCGCCACCGGGTCCGGGTCAGTAGTAGTTTGTACAAAATTCCAGAGGGTGCAGGGGGCTTGCTGGGTCCTCGGGCAACCCCAACCCACCGGGCCCCGCAGCGGCTGCACCCCGAACCCTCTATAGTTACGCCACTGAGTCTGACAACCAAAGGGTATTTATAAATAGGAAGATAATAGATAGCAACAGCAACAACTTTGAATAAAATACAAACACTACTGCCACATATTAACAAAGGGACAAGGTTGTAAAAAGTGTGAGAGAGACCTCTGACCCGCAGCAAGTGAAGCATGTGTCTCCCTTAGCATAAATCCAGAGCTGTGGCAGCCTATCAGGCTCCGAAGAGCGCAGACAGCCACCTTTTGCTTATATCACTGCCCTGCAACCATTACATTAATCAAGTTTGACAGTACCTGTAAACAGCCGGGGTCCGTGTGTGAGCAGCTCCCGTTGGCTGTAAGCACTGCAGCAGAGACTCCAGCCGTACACAGAAAGCAGAGTGCATGTCTTGTGGCTGGTTCCGTTCCAGCGCAGCTGCTATCTGCTATGCTTGAAAGTGAGGAGCGGAAGGTGTATTATGCCTGCCCCACTTCCAGCACAGCTTCCGGCCAGGGTCTCTCCTCGAATGTGCTGGCGCCAGGGTCTCTCCTCGAATGTGCTGGCTCCGGACTCTGCGCGCTGCTGCCCTAAATAGTTAATAAAATCCGGAAAAACTTCAGGAGGGTGCAGGGGATTGCCTGCTGGATCCCCGGGCCCCCCCAGCCGCCGGGCCCCATAGCAGTTGCACCCCCTGCACCCTCTGTAGTTACGCCACTGTAGGGAGGTCAACACAATAGTACACATCTGTACATAATGTCACTACGGGGGCACAAAGCAGTGGTGATCTGATCGCAGGAATGTGCAAATTTGCACAGCAGTGATTAGTTCTGATTCAGGTCCAATGTAAGGGGCATGAATCAGGAATGTTTTTGTTTTTTCCTGTTGTCGCCAGGAAAATGGCCAATGGCTGTGCAAGTTGCAAAACAGTGGTATGTGGAAGACTTTTCCTGCAAAGTACTTCCCTTGCAGCGAGGCCACTCCACATTTTGGAGGGCTGCATATGGCGCTCATGTATTCTTTATTCTATATATATATATATATATATATATATATATATATATATATATATATATATATATATATATATATATATATATATATGCACAGTAGGAGCAAGTTTCATCTTTGCTCCTTTGGCCATGGCTATTCTATTGTTCTCAGCTGCAATACGTATTGTATTGCAGCTGAGAACAATAGAATAGCCATGGCTAGCCATGACCAAAGGAGCAAAGATGAAACTTCCTCCTACTGTATATATATATATATATATATATATATATATATATATATATATATATATGAGAAAGAAAGAAAGGGGGGGTTTCAGAGGGCGCTAGAATAACACTGCAATTTAGATAAAAGAATTGTATTTAATACAAAAGGATTAAGAATGAAATTTCACATGAATCACCCTATACCGGGTGTAACAAATAAACACAAGTGTTACAACAATATGCCACTTTTGGTGGGTAGATGAATTGCTCAAAAGATGTTCACAAATTTATGCACAACTCTGGTGGGTTGATGGTGGAAATTCCAACGCGTTTCGTCATTCTCATGACTTCATCCGGGGCGACTTCATCAGGAGCAACAGAGCGACCGATACAGCTATGTCATTCCAAAAATATATATCCAGATAGAGTTTCTCATAGATAACCAGATAGGCAAACTCCAACAGAAGCAAAAGAGCTTGATTTTTCTCCAGAAACAAAAGGTGATAGGCTTAGTGGTATGAGACCCACACAAAAATGAAGTCCAGAGGGAGTGTGCACAGCTAGAGTCCACCTCAGTGAATTCACTGAGGTGGACTCTAGCTGTGCACACTCCCTCTGATAATATTTTTCTTCTTTTTTTTACCTTTAAATTACCATCAACCTCAGAAGAAAAAATACAAACAAGGAAATACTGTAATCCCATTATTGTAAAAGTGTGCAACAAAAGTTAATCAATAGATGTAGGTCTTCCACTGTATGTACGATTATGCCAGTATACTCCCTATCACACTATAGGGATTATGACATCTTTTTTATTTTAATTGACTGCAGATAAATCACTTGCTTTTTTCTGCATAATGTTAAGTTACAGTAAATAGTTTGTGTGTTAGTAATTATTGTTAAGTCTCTAGTTCCGGAGGTGTGGGTTGATGGGGTTATTCAATCTGGTATTCTGACTGCTGTGACGTCCTGACAATGAGAATCCTGCCCATGTTTGCCGGCTTCCTAAAACATCTCAACAGCCTGTATTCAATATTCCGTGTGACGGAAAGTCCGTGGACTGGTGAAAACAGTGCTGTTTTGTCTAAAACTGGCCGCGGATTGACAATCTGTGGACGTTTCTGGCAATACAGACAATAATATAGGGACGCGAGTCCTGGGTGGGATAGTTAGTCCTGGCCAGGATTGAAATCTGAATTTTTGATTTATTATTCGGGACACGTCAGGGGCCACAGGCTTGCGCTGGGTAGTGGAGTAGGAGAGAGAGAGTATTCCAGCACCCAAGAGGTTAATCTTCGGCCTCCCAGGCAGACCAGGCTCCTTCCCTTCTCTACTCCGACCCCAGGCCAGTGTGCTGGCTGGAGCGGACATGCACCTTACAGAGGGGATATGGTTGTTAAGTCGACACTGCTTAGGTCGACACCGGAATGTCGACAGGGACTGAAGGTCGACAATGCAGAAGGTCGACACATGTTTTTTTATTTTTTTTTCCCCCACTGTGGTTCCAGAACAGGTGGCATGTCATGCCCTACTATCCACTAGGGCATGGAGGGAGAATAAAATAGTGCCTGAAGCATTGCGAGCACAGCGTCTAGTTCAATGGCCAGAACTAGATGTCTAGATCTAGACGCCTAAAAAAATACGTGTCGACCTTCTGCATTGTCGATCTTCCGCCGGTCAACCTTTTGCCTGTCGACCTTTCTTGGTTGAAACTAACGATCCATACCATTGCACTAAACAGCCTTACTTAATTTTACACTGATTGTAGTCAGTAACAGAGCAGCAGCGCAGTGGGTCTGTTAGACACCAGCGCTGCTGCTCCATCACCCGGTCCCGGCAACTGCAGCACCACGCATCGGTGAGTGACCGCAGCTGGTCCCAGGCACACGGAAGACCACGACCGAGGACCAGGACACTGTTATCAGATAACTCACTCCCCGCTGGAAGCGCTCACGCAACATGGGATGTAGTGGTTGTGGCAGCCCAGGGCTGGGGACTGCTGGGCTGCCCTAGCAAACGGACAGCTGGTTTGTCAACCACTCCTGCTGTACCATCAGATATACAAGTGTGTGGGCAGCACCGGATTCCCATCATTTTACTGGCTCTGCATGAGGTCACTTCCCTGGCGGCCATTTGTTAGCGGGGGGAAGTGGGCTTTCCCCACACAGCCATTCCCTCGGGGACAGTAGATGGCATATCCAACTCAGATTCCCGTCACTGATCCTTCCTGCCCGCAGCACATGTGGAGGGACACAGAGAGCATTTCAGCTGCCACTCGGTGATTCACTCCTTTTCTGCCAAAGAGCCTGGGCCAGTCCTCCCTGTACCTCTTCTCCAAGGACACAGGTTACAGAGTTTATGATCCAGTCAGCTATAGCTGCTTAAGGAGCTTAGAGCCAATTTTCATTGCATTGTATGCTTGATGTGTACTGTGTACTACATTAACACTATTACTGTCTGTCAGCACTATACTGTGTTATCTGTACCTTTTAAGCTGCCTGTCTTTTTCACTGTGTTCAGTGTATAGATAGCCTGGTTTTGTCTTCTAAAGGTAAATCCAGTAAGACAGGGGCCCCAGCACAGCTGTATTGTACAGGCTGTAGTGCTGGCCTATCCCCCCCAGGACTATGTCCAGGGCAGGTGCCACCCACAACAGCAGCCTCCTCCCAGGAAACAGCCTTGGCCACGTTGCCTACTCAGATGATGGCGCAGCTAGTAGAGAGACTCATCTGCACCACCTCGGCAGCCTGTGATGCCTTTCTCATCCCTGACTTGGTTGGCCCCCCAGCGTTGGAGCTACTGTACCGTGGGTGAGCTCATTATCTTCCCCTGTCCAGGGCTTACAAAAAAACCTATAGTGTAGTCTTGATAAGCACAGGGCTATGTTCAGGGAAAGCTCTTCATCTCTGTCCATCCGTCAGCATGACTGACACGATTTGGGAGGATAAACAGGATGAGGATGAAAAGAGCGAACTAATAGATGCTGATGCTGGCCCCTCAGCCAAGGAGGATGCCCTGTCACCCATTGATGTGGCGGACTTAGTCACTGTGGCAAAAAAGGCCCTTAAGTTAGAGGGGCTGCCGGACGGGGTCCCGACAGTCGTGATCCCGACAGTCGTGATCCCGACAGTCATTAACCCGACGTCGGGATCCCGACTGTTAAAACACTGACGGCCGGTTTCCCGACGGCCGTCGGCTATTTTCCCTCGTGGGGGTCCACGACCCCCATAGAGGGAGAATAGAATAGGTGGCGAGCCTAGCTCGCCACCGTGCCCGCAGTGTGGCGAGCGCATCGAGCCCGCAATGAGCTTTGTTGCGCTGGCCACGCTGTCTGAGACCAGGCAGTCGGGATCCCGACGTCGGGATAATGACTGTCGGGATCCCGACTGTCGGTGAATCATACCACACCCAGTTAGAGGACCCTGCTGAACCGCCTAAATCCTCGGGTTTCAAATGCCCTAAGCAGATTCTGAAGACTTTGAAAAAATCCCCTTGGAGGCATGTGAGGTAACAAATAGAAAGTTTACACTGCCTAGATGTTTTGCCTCCGTTTACCTCCTCCCTCAGGAGGATAGAGTCCGCTGGGAAGCGGCACCCAAGGTAACCGCACATGTCGCTAAGCTAGTGCGATCCTCTACTCTGCCCATTCCAACTGCGTCCCTTAACCCCTTCTGTTTTTTTTTTTTAAGGTAGCGTTCCCCGTTTTTTAGGGGGAGCGCTACTTAAAAAAAACACCATGCTGTGGTAGGGTTCGGGTAGCGCCGCTGAACACTGTCAGCCTCTGCCCGGCCCTGATCCCTGCATGCGTCAACCCGGCTTGTCATAAGCCGGCGCCGCAGGCTGTCATACAACAGCCGGGGGCGGGGTGAGGCGGAGGAGAGGGAGCCGGCAGTGCTGAAGCCAGCAGCTAAACATTGGCAATCCTGAGATTTTTCCGAGCTTGCCATTCTGGGCATTCTGGGCATTAAGGCATAGCCTAGAAAATTCTCCAGTGAAGGACTTAAGGACCCAGCAGGTCGGAAGTTGGAGAACCTCCTAAAGCTCAATTACATCACATCAGGCGCGGTAGCTCGGCCTGCCCTGACTTCAGCCTGGTGGAATGGGCAACTACCTGTTGCATACTTATTGAGCTGGCACATCAGGTTGCACTCTAACTAGGGGAGGCAGCACTGGATGCTGCCACTCTAAACTCCCGTCTGTCAGCTTCGGCTGTTGCAGCATGGAGGTCCATGTGGTTGCGCTCTTGGAAGGCAGACCCTGACCTAAGAAGCACTTTCCCTTTTGACGGTCCCCTCCTGCTTTGGTCAGACTGCATACAATTGTATCTATGGTAGCGGCTTCTAAGGCTGCTTTCCTTCCA
Organism: Crinia signifera; assembly: GCF_055691185.1. NCBI lineage: Eukaryota > Metazoa > Chordata > Amphibia > Anura > Myobatrachidae > Crinia > Crinia signifera. The sequence continues at coordinate 303,915,516 of NC_139218.1, forward strand.
TCCGCTCCTACACCATGTTGCCATCCAGGCCAAGTCCTCCAATGCCCATGGGTAGACGTCCCTGGGCCACCAGGTTGCAAGCCAGAGGACAAACCCTCTGCATGACGGGGTGGACCACCACCTGGGAGATTCCAAGGTGGGAGGCCACCTTTTAAGGTTTTCAGCAGTCTGGCTGGAATCCACAACAGACGCATGGGTTTGGGATGTTCTCTCCCGAGGCTACTCCTTAACCTTTCGGCGTTGTTCACCAAGATCGTTCTTTTCCACAAGTTCTCCACAGGACTTAAAAAAGTTCAGGACTCTGGAGCAATCCATCCAGAGCTCCTTCAGGCGAACGTCATAGCACCGGTCCCTCCGCACAATGAGGCTCGAGACTCTACAGCAGCCTGTTTTTAGTCTGGAAGCCCAACAGGTCATACCGTCCCATTCTCAACTTAAAACGACTCATCAAGTTTGTTTGTGTTCCCAATGGAGACATTGAGATCCATAGTCTTAGTCGTACAACCAGGAGACTACATGGCATCTCTGGACATCCAGGATGTATACCTTCATATTCCTATCAGACCGGAACATCAAAGGATTTTGCTGTTTGTGCTACAGGGCCGTCATTTTCATTTTCACGCTCTGCCATTTGGCCTGTCTACCGCCCCTCGGGTGTTTACAGAGGTCTGGCTGTGATGGACAGAAGTCTTCGCAACCAGGGTGTCCGGATACTTCTGTATCTGGACGACCTGTTGATTTTTGCGCAATCTGCAGAAGTTCACAGGCACCATCTGACCATAGTGGTAATGGTCCTAGAACATCATGGCTGGATCATCAATTGGCCCAAGTCATTCATGATCCCCACACAGTCTATGATTTATCTGGGAGCCCAGTTGGATACATCAAAGGATCTACCTACCAGAGGAGCGTCACAGGACACTGCAGTCCCGCATCCAACATCTCATGCCTGCATGAGAACCCCGGGCTCGATGGTATCGGCCTTCAACTTGGCAGAATATACCCAATTCCACTCCCGTCCTCTACAACGAGAAATCCTCACCAAGTGGTTGGGATCCTACACCAGCATTCAGTCAGAGCTGATAGCCTTATCTCCGACTGTTCATCTCTCCCTTTCCTGGTGGCTTCTAGACCTGAACCTCAAAGCGGGGAGACCTTTTTGGGTCCACCAGTGGACCCTCCTCACTACGGATGCCAACCTCCATGGGTGGGGGGCAATTATTTGCCAAGATTGTTCCAGGGTCTATGCTCTACGCTCAGGAAACCAAAATTTTGATTAATGTCCTCAAACTGTGGGCAGTTTTCCAGGGCCTTTGCCTGGTGGAACCTTGGCTGGGAGGTTGCTCCGTACAGGTCCAATCGGACAATGTGACGACGGTGGCTTATATCAACCACCCGCACTCGCAGCACTGTAGTCTTAATGTGGAACATTTGCAACCAGTGGTTAAACTGTGTATTACATGGGGTGGGAATTAACGCTCACCATAACGTTTTCTACAACTCACGATTTAGGAGCCTAAATAGAGCGATATGAGCAACGATTTATGATGACACATCTGTATAACTGTTTTTTTTACTTTGGACTTAATGTAATGTACACAAGTATAGTGTATGTATACTTTGATTACAGCTTGGTGTAACTTTCCATTGATTAATTGTGTATAATTAGCTTTAAAAAAAGTTTTCTTTCCACTTACTGTTACAAAAAAATCTAATTTGTTCTGTGTCCGGAATTGCAGCCTGAAGCTGCAGTGTGTACCTGCGCACTTGTGGAGGTCAGGTTCATCTTCTATGCTTCAGTGCTGTGCTCAGTGTTCCCCACGCCATGTGCCCCATTGTTTGGGCAATGCTGGGGGTGATCAGCTGATTTACCAATCCCAGCCTTCACAGTGGTCAGGTGATTCTAACCACTAATCATAACAAAGCAAGGGGCAATAAGGAAGACAGTGCCTTGGAGAAACTGTTGCTTCCCAGAGCATCGTTCTCTGGCCCCAGACTTGTTCCTTGTCTCAAGATCCTGTGCATATACTTTTTCCAGAGTTTGCTTCAGCATTTATGCCTCCTATATCCTTTTTACTGTGCTCTAACCCTGCAAATGTGTAACTACTCTCTCCTGCCAGCCCACTCCTCCTTTACCCATCAAGTTATTACAGCAAGCTTCAGTGCTTTTACCCTATTGCCTCAACATTCTGTATCCATAACGAACAGCAGGTTCTCCGTGCTCTGTGATTGTGTCGTTCCATCTCCGGAGCCTGAGTGCATATGATACTGCTCTGAGGTAGTTTATTTGTGAGTATTCTACTGTTCCAGCTAGGTTAGATTTGTGTGACCTTCTATTTTACTGCAGCTATATTCCTTTTTTAACTACTACAGGACAAGGCATACCTGTACTACTTTTTTATACTCATCTGCACAGTATCTAGCCCGATACTGTAAAACATCATTGGTTCTAGGCCTATAACCATCAAAGCCAGTCTGACCATTTGTTCCAGGCTGATACTATCAAACTTTGTCAGTTCTAGCCCGATATTCTACAGTTCCCAGTCACTTCTCTATTCAGCTACTTCTTCTCGTCCATGTAAATCATCTTGTACGATGTCATGCGCGTAGACCAAGCCAGAGGGTCACGACCTGCACATAAGATATAGATGAGTCTAGACCTCCTTGCAAGGTTCCCTAGTGAAAACAGCTGACATGTTTAGACTCCACAAATTTACACATAGAAAAAGAAGACTTTCATTGGGGGCACAATTAGTAAAGGGAGGGATGTAGTGATTTGTTGAAATATTAAAACTTAGCGTTTAATTAGATAAATTTAGAAAATGGTCCTATGGTACCCTCTCAGTTTAAGGATCCGAGCCGGGTGTAGGACTAAAGAAGGGAATACAATGATATTCCACTAATATATTGGTTTACATACAGACTTACAAACATAAAACACTCACATACACAGGGTGTAATAAATTACCCAGTGATTATATTAGTTAGGTAATGACTGTCTCCAGGAAGGGACTGTATAGTTTAATTTCTAAACAATCACAAAAGGAAAGCCTTCGGATTGGAGATTGTACACTTGGGCATCAGAGGAGGAGATATCAACAAAGAACTACTCAAAAGAGAGAGTTATTGGATCTTCACATTGGGGTCCATGACACCTAAGGGTCTCAATGAAAATATCATCTATAATTCATTTCTATGAATAAGACTTGATATGTTTTACAAACTACTCTACCTCCATGCTAATATTCTCTCAAACACTCCTGTTTGTATATGTAACTGATACATAGAAAGTTTCTAGTATATCCTTTGTCCTATGTCAGACTCCAGACCACTACAGGTTAATAGCCACACCAAATTTACCATATGGAGGTTACACTTATTATATTTTGTTAACCTCTATAGGCTACTCATCAGTGAGGACTCAGGGCCACATGTTTATTTAAATTCTCCACGGGAATGGGGGGGTTTTTAGTGAGTCAGAATTAATAGCATTTCCTCTTTCTTCCTTTAATCTTGAGTCAAACTACAGAGCTGCCAAAATATCGGTGCAGCTATTTTTCCCTGTGAATCTGGGCGATTTTTCACAAGAAATACAGCTTGTATTTTTCACTACTTACCTCTATAAATCCCATCACCTTGACCATAATGAATGTACACATTCTGTCATCATAGATGTGTTCATTTAGTTACCTCGATTATTATTAGTAAACACATGTAATTTTTCCTCAAAGGCACAATGTAATCTCTGTCTCCGTCACACTCAGGATGACCCCAGCTTAATAGCTGCACGTATTATTTCAAGAAATATGATTATAAGGTTAAGCAAATCCATTTTATTTGATCCTTACATATTGTGCATTATTTATGACACAGGTCCAAATTCTCCTTCTAAACTTATGATATTATCGTTTAGTTGAGCAGTTACTTTGATCTAGAACCCCACGTTCCAACTGCTTGGATACTTTTATCCTTGTAGTAGTTCTGAAAGAAACTTGCGATCTGCTGCAACAGTAATAGGATAATGGAATGATTGTTTGTACTATTCAGTACCATAATTACTGACTAATCCGATTGCCGCTAATTGAATGTGTGTATATATGTATACTAAATAAGTTTTTTCTTTTCTTCTCATCGAATAAAGGTACATTATCTAATTAATCACTATTGTAAATCACCAACTAGCTTAGTTCTCTTTATGGACCGCATAGCACAGTTCAGAAGTAGCGCTTATTGAGTGCTTAATTGAACAAATTGTTTTTCATTTATGCCGGTTTTTCAAAAAATGCTGATCAATTAGTAGGGGCTGCGGGGTTAAATAGAGCTAGCCCCGGCACCCTTCTAACAGGAAGTGATCAAGCCCAATACGGGCGAAACGCGTTTTCCCACGTTCCACGTCACCTCACAGGGTGATACCCAGTGACAGGTCCGCTCCCACAACCGGAGCCTGTCATACGCTACCAGGTAATACAGTCTGCACGCAGACTGAACAGAGCGCACTAGGAGACAGACGCCAGCACATTGAAATACGCGGCGGGAGGCACTTTTTGTCCTGAACGGCAGGAAGGACTGATACTGTACTTCTATCGGACACGAGTGAAGGGTGAATACATCACCAGATAAGTGGCATTATATTTCTACTGATTATCACCGTCTATTTGGGGCGGTTCAGTGCCATTATATGCCTGCAGGCTGTACCTCTAATTGATTGGCGCCGTTGAGAGCCGTTAGTTTACCGTTGCTGCCTTACTTTCTTATGTGCAAATATGTATCTCTTCTTTTCTAGCTGCTCTGTTTAAAGGAAGACTAACAGTACGTTTTTTTGAAATTGTATATAAGGGCAGACATTCTGACCTTTTTCTATAGACTGCACAATACGGACATTAGTCCTGAAGAACACTTTAAGTTCACTAATTACGCAGCAAATATCTCTGTTTGAATTAACACTATACTTTGAACTCTATAAACTCCTCTCACTAGCGGGACCGGTGGCATTATTCCTGCAATGTATATAATATCAGGATTATAGCCACATGTTAAACGCATAGGGGCAGAGAGTTTGCTTTTCTAAATCTATTTCTGTAAATTAACAGATATCCCACCAGATCTCTCATCACCCATCCGCTTCAAAATAATGGGATGACAGCAGAGTCTGATTGGGAATTTATATCCTGTTAATCTCTTTTTATGTACTGTTCTTGCTGTGCAACCTAACGGATACATTGTACCAATTTGTTGAATACAAAATAGCCAATGTGTATCCAATATAGCAACGATACAATGCATTAAATACTAAATCTAGAATTAGGCTGGTTGCACAGGAATACTTACTACCTCCTCCTCCTTTTCTTTCCTCTCTCACTTGACTGACAATTGAACGGCGGCACTGTAAATGTTACTTAAACACCAGTGTTGCCGCACATATGAAAGCAAGCAGCAGAAGGAAATAGTGAATCTATCACTTCTGAGCAAATACTGTAAGCTTCACTACCTTGAAATCTCCGAACCACTATCCTCTGAAACATGATGGTAAAAGTAGGAGGATAGGTGGAGAGACCAAGCTAACAGCTCTCTATTTTTCTATTTGAAACTTTCTGTAAACCTTCCTTTTGTGATTGTTTAGAAATTAAACTATACAGTCCCTTCCTGGAGACAGTCATTACCTAATTAATATAATCACTGGGTAATTTATTACACCCTGTGTATGTGAGTGTTTTATGTTTGTAAGTCTGTATGTAAACCAATATATTAGTGGAATATCATTGTATTCCCTTCTTTAGTCCTACACCCGGCTCGGATCCTTAAACTGAGAGGGTACCATAGGACCATTTTCTAAATTTATCTAATTAAACGCTAAGTTTTAATATTTCAACAAATCACTACATCCCTCCCTTTACTAATTGTGCCCCCAATGAAAGTCTTCTTTTTCTATGTGTAAATTTATGTTGTTTCTGACTTTGGGGAGCACCTACTACTCAAGCATACTACTTTGGGGTACAGGAGTCCATACTGCCTTGTATATTACTCTAACGTACATAGTACCAACAGGCAGGAATCCAGTGCGAAATCAACCCTTCTATACTAATGTTTAGACTCCACGCCTATGTCTTGGGTCACAGCCAACTGCGGGCATTGACGACATCTTCCCATACGCAAGATATATATAAAGCCTCCACATTTACTGTAGCAATCTTCCACCACTGGTCCACCAGAGTCCCTCAAGGGAACACAACCTATCCCTGACCTGATATTCTATAGGTAAGGTGGTCATAAACGCCTGTTATGTATACATTCAAACCTATATCTCAACTTGTATCTCAAGTGGGTAGCAATATTAATTATACAGATTGAGTATCCCTTATCCAAATATCCGTTATCCAAATTATTCCGAAAACTATACATTACACAAATGAGAGCAAAATATATATTTTTTTTTTGCTAAAAGCACTACTGGGGACATCTGTAAAAGCACTACTGGGGACATCTGTAAAAGCACTACTGGGGACATCTGTAAAAGCACTACTGAGGACATGATATGTAACTGGCATTAAATATGTGCAAGAAAATGATTGCTTGGCATTCACATTCAGTATCTGAGATAGGACACAAACTTTGTTTCATGTTTTGAAAACTTGTTTTATGCACAAATAAAATATATTTGTGTGCATTTCATGTGTTTGTACAACTTAAATGCAAGATACCTCAAGTTACATCATTGAAATATCAAAATATTCTGAAATACAGAATAATCTGTCATCCAAAATTCTTCTGGTCCCGAGCATTTTGGATAAGGGGTAGTCAACCTGTAATTAAAAAAAACATTTATATAAAGCAGTTGAGAGACCCTAATGTACACGAAATACATTTATGGATAGCTAGGGATTTAAAATACAAATTGGTGGAGGTGATGTAGTAAACTCCTTTTTTAAGTAATTAAAATATGCTAGTCTGCCAGGTTGCAGTTTGATATAAATCTTTCATGCAACAATGGTAACAGTAACTAGCAAAAATATATTGGCTTTCTATGCCTAATTGTTTCACACAGTGGGAGATATTAAGATGTGAACAGCAGAAAATGAGATCTCTCAGTTTAGATTCCTTTCTATAGATAAAAATATTGCAAGTAATTTAAACGGATTGACCATAGAGATTGGAAGTGATGAATTATTAAAATTTAATGTTGCAGCAGGGACTTATTTAGGCAGCATCCTGGCAACTGGTAATAATTTATATCGAAGACTAGCTTAACATGTAATCCTATAGATAATAACATTATACTGTATGACCTCACATACAAATGTGTGATCTTTATAGTGTTGTGAACACTTTGCTTGTGATATACATTCATTTTATTGGGAGCCGGTGTGGTCATGTGACCACCACCCATTTATGTAATGCATGGGTCCTCAAACCGCAGCCCTCCAGAGGTTGTGAAACTACAAATACCAGCATGGCTTGCCACAGTTTTAACACTCCCTTATAGCAAAACTATGGCAAGGCATGCTGGGATATGTAGTTTCACAACATCTGGAGGGCCGCAGTTTGAGGACCCATGATGTAATGGGATCCAACAGCAATGAGTTCACACGTCACATTCCACGATGCATTCACATTGCAATCCCAGGAAGCTGTTATACGCAGCAAAGTTGTTGCGTGATAAAGCTGTAGTTGTACAGTACTATAGCAATTTATCAATAATGAACACAAGGAATATTGAACTAAAAAACAATAATGGTGCAAAACTCAGAGTTCACCCCTGGACATGAAGGTATCACTCCACATTATTAAAAAAATAATAAAAACACATTTCTGGTACCTTAGGGCCTTATTCTAGTTCACTCATAGAGTCAAAGTCCTTTTCAGATGGACAAAACCATGTGCACTGCAGGGGGGCAGATGTAACAGGTGCAGATAGGTTTGGTTGAGTTATTTTGTTTCCTATGCAGGGAAAATACGGACTACTTTATTTTTACACTGCAATCTAGATCTCACTTTGAAGAAAAACCCCACCCAAATCTAACTCTCTCTGCACATGTTTTATCTGCCCCACCTGCAGTGCACATGGTTTTGTCCATTTGAGAAGGAATTTGCCTCTAAGGAGGGTATTCAATCTTCGGGTCACGGCAGACGAGCTTGCTCGCCTGCCGTGACCCAGTCCCGTTCTCGGTCAGCTCGACCGAGAACATGCAGGCGGGATTCAATGTCCCGCCTGCAGCGGGACGAGAAGGGGGCGTGGCCGCGAGTTGCGGCCGGGAAGTGACGAGATGCAGCCGGCAGCTCATCACTTCCCGGCTGTTCTCGGCAGAACGAGCCCGACAGCTAGAGCTGTCGGGCTCGTTCTGCCAGGAAACCCTGTTCAATGCTGTCGGGGAAGACAGCATTGAATAGGGCCCGTCGAGCATCTCCCTCACGGGAGATGCTCGACGGCGATTGAATATCCCCCTAAGAGTGGCCCTAAGGTACCAGAAATGTGTTTTTATTTCTTTTTTTAAATAATGTGTAGTGATACCTTCATGTCCAGGGGCAGTGATAATTGCATATGAGATGTCAGCATTGAGAAAAGTGGTTTGAGTTTTTTTTTAATTATATTTAGTAAGTAACACAGTATGCAAGTTTGTGGTTTAAAGGGAAATTTAAGAGTATGTATATTATGAATAGATTTATAACATAGATTCAAAACGACCAATGTTGTTTCTTCTAATTGTTTGAATCTGCAGTAAGATTTGTATATATTAACAACTATATACCTCTGGATGTGGTTTCTGACCATATCTTTGCACGATTGCACAGTATATTATGCAGTATTTTGTTTGTCCGGCAATTCAAGGGAAGTTGTTGACGATATTGGGGGTATTCAATGCGAGGTTCTCAATGCGAGCGGCCGGCGAGGGGGTTAAACAGCGAGGATTGCAGAAAACCAGCGATCCTCGCTGTTTACCCCCGCGCCGGCCGGCCGCTCGCTCTATTCAACGTTCTCGGGAAATCCTCGCCGTAACTGTGACGGCGAGAATTCCCCAAAACAGCGAGACCCGCGGCTACTGCAGAAAACTCGCAGTTTTAAGCCGCGAGTCTCGCTGCTTCTGGAGCCGCATCCGCCAATTCCCCCTGGCTCAAAAAACGGAGCGAGGGGAAATTGGCGTATGAGGGGGCTGTGTTGAATGCTGTCAGGGTGAGTGGCGACAGCGAGCAGGAAGCCCTGCCCGCTATCACCACTCGCAAACAGCATTGAATACCTGCCATTGCATCATTATATATATATATATATATATATATATATAGTATCTGAGCACATTTCAGTATGTTTAAATGTGAATTGGTTTTTGTATTGAGCTCTGGAACCTCTGGATTGTGAATTTAACACTGAACAACTGTTTAATTTAGGATCATGCTTCGCAGTGCACCCAGGTGTCAGAATTATTATTGCTGTACATACCATAGTCTAATGGCCTAGTCACTTTACTAGAAAATCATTGTCAGCTTTGTATTCATATACAGTAGGCATACTCTTTCTTGTACCTCAGTTAGCCTCTCTTGGTTCTCTTCTGCTATGGTTGCCCTTTGATTTCACAGTGAACTTTTTTACATTGTGAGTCTAACCATTGCAATGTTTATCATTCTGTTTATACTTTAACTGTGAGGTAGCATTTATCTTAATGTACTAGCATAACTGTGTTATTCGTCCCTTGTATATTGGATACTTATTTTTCCCCCATCTCGTTTTTAGTTTAGAATACTTTTGGCAGGGCTATAACATCCCAGTCATTATATTCGTACAGTTCAGCAGGGGGAATTTTCTTTTCAGCTAATGAGCGACCCATATCACTAGTTCTAAAGATCTGCTTCATTAAAATTACTGCTTTACAAAAAGATAATGACTTGCAGGTTTGCTGTTAGTGTTTCAAAGGAAATAATTTCTGTCCATTATTTTATCTGTGTGTGCCATTGTAATATGTCCCAAGTTATGGCCTTTTAAAGATGCATCTGTTCATTACTTGCTATGCAAGTGTTATTAATTGACATTGATTTACCGAAAGCCATTTTTTCCTTAATGCAAAGCTTATTTTCTCTATAGTTAGGAAAGTAACAATAATTACATAAACTATTGCTATATTAGGTGAATGTTAAACGAGCTGGCCTACATACTGTATGTTATATGTACTTGCTTTAAAACTGTATTACAAAATATCTTTGTTTTGGCTTACATAATATGAATTGTGACATCTTAATGTATGATTGATTACAAATTATATTTATATAAACTGATCGTTCTTATATTAGCTTAATAATCAGACAGTACTGATATCATGTATTATGGCATAGATTATTTTTCTTTATTTAAAAGTTTTTTTTTAATTAGTAATCTTGCGGGGAAAGGAGGGTAGTTACCAGTGCACCATCTCAACATCCAATGTATAAAGTATATGACAAAGAATGTAATGAATCCACAATACGCAGATAAATCACAATGTTGTCAGTCACACGTTTGGGTTCTCCCCAGAGAGTATGGCTACGTACAATAAAAAGGAAGCGGTAAGTACTCTTGTTTTTGTGGAGGCATACATACAGTAAGTTAAAAAACATTTCATTGTGATATTTAAAACTTCAGGAAAACAGGTTGTTCCGCACAATACAAATAACAGAAAATATATCAGAGGTGCACTCAATGCCGTGGCGAGGGGGATTTGTGCAGCGAGGATGGCTTATTTTTGGTGAGGAAAAGCCATCCTCGCCGTCCAACTCCTTTGCCGTATTCAATATTTGCTCTGCATCCTCGCTGTCAGCAGACAGCATGGATCCCCGTAAACTGCAAGGTTCGGGGCAAAAGCAGCAAGTCCACTGCATTTTGTGGCAAGCCCCGCCGTTTTAATGGGCACACTCACCGTTTCCACCTCGCTGAAAAGATCCAGGGAGATGGAAAAGGAGAGGGAAAGGGTGGCAGTTGAATACTCTGACAGTGAGCTATTATAGCTCACTGTCAGAACATTGAATACCGCCCTCTATGTATGAGACAGTAATTGGTCCTCACAGAAAGAACACACAGGGTTCAATTAACTCCACTGATTGTCCGTAGAAGTTATTAATCACATTAATAACTATAACTAGTATTAAATTGAAGCCTATGAAATATGAAAACTGTTCTAGATAGATATAGGGGGACAACAAATAGTTACCATTTAATGAGTGCTACAATTAAATGTATGTATCAATTAAATATTAAGTAGTGGCACCGTGTCCACCAGAATACAAGAATTATGGGAGAGCAGACTCACCGTAACTGGTCTTCTTTGACCCACCCTGGATTGCATGAGTTTGATAAAGAAATGCTTAATTCATACATGTTCATGGCATCATTATTATTATTATTATTTCCATAGTAAGTTGATATTTCGGGTCCTAGTCAGAACCTTTTTCAAGACAACTCCATACAACAACACTTGTTCATCACCTACATGTGCCCTGGCACTAGATGAACTAAATGTGATATAAATGGGGCTCCTATTGAGCAATCATTGGCTCAACAAATCAGAAGCTTTAAAATGCAAAAAACGCTTAAGGAACCCTTTGTGTCTATGCATATTATTATATATAATTACCTGAGGCACTATACTCGCACATAATCAAATATATATCGACAGGGTTACTAATTGCCTGATATCCATGTATAGAATCAATATGGATCCACCGGACTCGAAATATTATGCGTTCCACCGTGATGGAACCCATGCTAATGAAAATAAGAAATGATGTCCCGTCACTAGTACACATAGCTCTTACTCGCATCTATTGGTTCTAAGCTGCTGTCAAGCAACTCATCAAAACAAACAGTCCCCCAATCTCAAGCTGAACAAACCTGGTGTTTTGTTATTTAGGACATAAAAATTCATGTTGCGATAGTCAACAATAGATAGGTTGCAATTGTATGTCAGTCATTGAAATGTCGAATGGTTCTCTATTTTCAACTTCTAATATTCCATGATGTGACGCAGAAGCAATTGATTTGTTTGGTTCCCTATTTCTAAAAGGAAAGGTCCCTGGGACCAACATATTACACCTTGTGATCACTTGTGAACAACAAAGATATCTATTGGAGTTTGGGAAGGAATGTGTTTAGAGAAGTGATGGATAAAAGAGGGAAAAATGGTCAGTTGCAATTTTAAAATTAGGAGTTCTTACTTTTGAGAGTTAAAATAGAGATATGATTTGATCACTGAAGCTCCCTCTTTTATTTAAATAGATTTTAAATGTTAGATGTTAGAGTTTTCTGTTCAGCTAAATCCTCACTTGGAAAAAAGAGGGGGAGTGGAGCGCTAAATAATAAAATTAAAATTGATAACAATTTACCTGTTAAACGATCAATTGGGTTTCACAAAATATGACTATTTATTATGCACTTAATTTAATATCAAATGGTTAATTGACCAATTCTGCACTTGAATAAATGAAATTAATAAGCAAAAATATAAATTGGACCGAGCAATATACTTAATGTGGTCTCTCGCATATATTTCTGAGTCGGCCTGTCCTCCTTAGTATTTCACTGAAGATCGTAGTGGTGGGTATCCATAAACCATGCTTGGATTTTATGCCGCTCTGTTGTGGTGTTACTGTCTTCCCAATTGAGTGACAGACTCACAGGCTGATAATAGGTATCCCAAATCAGATGACAACAGTTTGGCAAGCTGTGGTAGGAGAGTGTCCATATATTCTGCTCCAAGGTCCAATAAGAGTAAATCTCTGTATCCTGACTCGTTTCGTTACCCAAACTGGCAACTTTTTCAAAGGCATACTGCTCAGTGTCTGGTCAGGCTATTTATACCTCTTAAACTAATGATCTCACTTAGGCCTGATTCTGGTTCCCCCGGGTGTCCACAACCACCGTTCAGTATCACCAGATCCAGCTTTTTGTGTTACACAGGGTGCTTATTATCCCAGAGTGCCTGTCGGATGATCACAGTTCCACCAGATGATACCGGCACCCTGGGAATCAGGCCCTAAGAGAGATTATTAGTTTCTTAAGAGGTATAGATAGCCTGACCAGAAACTGAGCAGTATCCCTTTGAAAAAGTTGCCAGTTTGGGTAACAAAATGCATCAGGATACAGATATTTACTCTTATTGGACCTTGGAGCAGAATATTTGCACACTCCCCTACCACAGCTTGCCAAACTGTTGTCATCTGATTGAGGCTTTGCCTCCCACACTGGAAGAGAATTTCGGGACACTACCACCAGCTTATTCTTTGGGATGCCTATCATCAGCCTGTGAGTCTGTCACTCAATTGGGAAGACAGTAACACCACAACACAGCGGCATAAAATCCCAGCATGGTATATGGATACCCACCACTATGAACTCCAGTAAAAACTAAGGAGGACAGGCTGACTCAGAAATATATGCAATCGGGAGACCACATTAAGTATATTGCTCGGTCCAATTTATATTTTTTGGTACTTATGTATTATCTCGGCTCCCATGTTAAATGCACCCCATTTTTTCATACCCCTACTATCCAACTACACATGGAGTTGATTTTATATAGTGTGGCGAGCGCAGCGAGCCACCGTGCCCGAAGCGTGGTGAGCGCAGCGAGCCCCGCGAGGGGACGCGGTCTCATAAGAAAAACGGGAGTCCAGATATTACATAAGTACCTATTTTTTATATTTTTGCTTAACCCCTTCACGACATTTGACGTATATATACGTCATGGTCGGGAAGTACTTCCCGACACATGACGTATATATACGTCATGACTTCTAACTGTCACTGCGTCTAGAGACGCAGTGACAGTTAGGTGATGTCTGCTGTCCCTGACAGCAGACATCCCCCCTCGCCGCCCAGGGGGGGCAGGGGTGCCCCCCCCGGTCGGCGATCGCTGTGATTGGCTGTTCAAATCTGAACAGCCATTCACAGCGTTTCCTGTGTTACCGGCGGCTAAGCCGCTCGGTAACACAGGGATTCACTGGTGATCGGTGCTGTCAAGTACAGCACCGATCACCACCGATGTGCAGCCCCCCCTCGAACCAGCCGGGCACTCACCCGGCAGCAGCAGCGGCTCCCCCGGCTCCCCCGGAGCGTCTGGAGCGCACGCAGCGCTGCCCTCCTCCCCCCTCCCCCCCGCAGCAGCAGCAGCAGCATCAAGCTGCAGAAAAAGTAAAAAATAAACATATGCACTGAAAAATATATTTATATATATATATATATATATATATATATATATATATATACACACACATGTATATATATATATATATATGTGTGTGTATATATATATGTGTATATATATATATATATATATATGTGTGTATATATACACACATATATATATATGTGTGTGTGTGTGTGTGTGTGTGTATATACCGCACCGATTACCACCGATCGCCAGCCCCCCCCCCCTCCCACCCGGCAGCCCCCCTCCCTCCCACCCACCCGGCTGCCGCAGCGCCAGCACCCCTCCCACCCCCCCGCCAGCCGCAGCGCCAGCCCCCCTCCCAAAGCTGGTGACTAAAATGGGGTCACTTGTGGGGGGGTTCCACTGTATTGGTGCTTCGGGGGTCTTGCTAATGCGACATAGCACCCACCATTCATTCCACCACCAAAAATCACTCCTTCCCTTCTGAGTCCTGCCATGCACCCAACTGGTATTTTTTGGTCACACGTGAGGCATTGCCGTACTCGGGAGAAGTTGGGGCACAGATTTTGGGGTGCTTTGTCTCCTTCATTCCTTGTGAAAATAAAAAATTTTGAGCCAGAACTGCATTTTTCTGTAAAAAATTACATTTTTTTACACAAAAATGCAGATCTGGCTCAAAATTTTTCATTTTCACAAGGAATGAAGGAGACAAAGCACCCCAAAATCTGTGCCCCAATTTCTCCCGAGTACGGCAATGCCTCACGTGTGACCAAAAAATACCAGTTGGGTGCATGGCAGGACTCAGAAGGGAAGGAGTGATTTTTGGATTTTGCAGCACAGATTCTGGTTGAATGACCCCCGAAACACCCATACAGTGGAACCCCCCCACAAGTGACCCCATTTTGCAAACTACACCCTTCAGGGAATTCATCAAGGGGTATAGTGTACATTTCAAACCCCCCGGGGTTTCACCAATTTTGATACAACTGAGCTGTGAAAATGAAAAATTAATTTTTTTCATTTTCACTGCCCAGTTGTACCACAATTGGTGAAACCCCTGGGGGTTTGAAATGTACACTATACCCCTAGATGAATTCCCTGAAGGGTGTAGTTTGCAAAATGGGGTCACTTGTGGGGGGGTACCTAACTTTTAGCATCTTATGGTGCCTAGAAACCTACATGGTGCCTAAAAAATAATCTCATAAAAAGGAGGCTCCAAAATCAAGTAGGTGCTCCTTCTATTATGAAGCCTGTGGTTTGGTCACCGTGCACACTAGGGCCACATATAGGATATTTATGAAAACCAAAGAATTGGGGGAATCAATTTTTAGTCACATTTCTCTAGTAAAATCTACTGTGTTCCTTAGAAAAATGTATTAAAATTGCAAATCTGCAAAAAAAATGAAATTTGGAAATTTCACCTACACTTTCTTTTAATTCCTGTGAAACACCTAAAGGGTTAACAAACTTCCAAAATGCTGTTTTGAATACTGTGAGGGGTGCAGTTTTTGAAATGGCATCATTTATGGGGGTGTCTCACATACAAGTCACTCAAAGTCACATCATAACTGACCTGGTCCCTAAAAAAATCAGAGTTTGAAATTTTCTTGAAAATTTGAGAATTTGCTATTCATATTTGAAGCCTCCTAGTGTCCAAAAAAATGAAAATGAGGTTGAAATAATGATGGCAACATAAAGTAGACATATGGTCTATGTTAGTTATTCACTATTTTGAGTGGTAAGATTATTTGTCTCACAAGCAGAAAATTTAACATTTTGCAAATCGCAAAATTTTCCATTTTTTTACGACATTTTGGTATTTTTCACAAAAAAACACAGACTGTATCGACGAAAATTTACCACTAACTTGAAGTACAATGTGTCACGAGAAAACAATCTCAAAATCACTGGGATAAGTAAAAGCAAAAAAAAGTTATCCCCACTTAAGTGATACATGCCAGATTTGAAAAAAAGGGCTTTGTCAGGAAGGCAAAAACTGGCTCTGTCATGAAGGGGTTAAGTGTAGTATTGGTCAATTAACCATTTGATATGTTATTAAGTGTATAATAAATATTGTCATATTTTGTGATATTTTTTTAACAGGTAAATTGTTATCAATTTTTATTTTATTATTTAGAACTCCACTCTCCCTCTTTTTTCTTGTTGATATATTTTCAAGGAACTGACTATTCCTTGGTCTGAGCTGCTTGAATCACGTACACCCCATTTTTGGCGCCTACTCTTTACCAATTGGGAAATACCCTCTTTTTTTCTAAATCCTCACTTGAATGTTTTGTTGAATTCCTTTTGTTGGCAACATTTTTCACAATTCAAGTTTAAGTACTAGTTTTTTTATAACTTGTGAAGACATTTAGAATTCAACAAACATAGGCAGATCCATGAAAACATAAATTTTTTAGCTTGAAATGCATATAATTTTATCATTTTGAATAGTTCATTTTATTTAAACCTCCAATTTCCTGCAGTACTAGGTCTTAAAGTGTTTGGAAGCTTTTAATTGTATGTGATTAGCAGCATAATATGAAGGTACAATGTTAGCTTATGACAAGTGACTGGTGTGGCATTTTCAGTCACGTTATGTATTTTTCTGATAGTGGCCTCCTTGTCATTTTCACCTTTACATTTCAAAGGTCCCATATACTAACAGAAAAACGTAAATTAATTATAACAGTGTCTTTTCTATTCCTTTTTTTGTGACTGAAAGGGCATTTTAGAAAAATGATATATTTCTATTACATTGTGTAAAAACAATATGTAGCATTAGCTTCTCGTTTCTTGCACCATGATTATTAGCCTAATATATATATATATATATATATATATATATATATATATATATATATATATATATATATATATATATATATATATATATATATATATAGGAACAGAGAGGCGGCACTCGGAGACGATAGTAAATGGAAAAAACCTCCAAAGGTGGTTTAATGTGACATTTCAGCAACGTTTCGGGGCTGCACCCCTTTCTCAAGCAAACAACAAGTCTTTGCTTGAGAAAGGGGCGCAGCCCCGAAACGTTGCTGAAATGTCACATTAAACCACCTTTGGAGGTTTTTTCCATTTACTATCGTCTCCGAGTGCCGCCTCTCTGTTCCCCTGTATACACGCACCTTCCGTGTCAGGAAGGCACCGGGGCAATTCAGATCCAGCACAGCATCTAGGAGTGCCGGTTATCCCGTATTTTTATATATATATATATATATATATATATATATATATATATATATAAATCGGTGGAAGAAAAAGCAGGCACTCCAGGGACTTGATGCAAAACGTGTATTGAAAAAACAACGCTAAAAGACAGCCAACGTTTCGAGGCAACAACGCCCCTTTGTCAAGGCAATATTATAAGTGTAAAACAGCAATCATTGCGTGCTGTTCTCACTTGTTTAGGCTTGAGAAAGGGGTGCAGCCCCGAAACGTTGCCCACCTAATAAACACCAGCGATTTTTTTGCACTTTTTTAAACCGACTCAGAGTGCCTCCTTGTATATACTTGTATTGGGGGATGGCCGCACAGGACCAGATCTGAAGAGGGCACCTGAGCAAGGACATTGAGAAGCCACAGAGGAGTGCCGGTATATTGACTATATATATATATATATCTATATATATAGATATATATATATATATATAGATATATATATCTATATATATATGTCCAGTATCGCCCGGCACTCCACAGATCCCGTATTGCAATAGTCACCCGGTGCCTTCCTCTCAGAACCCACGGGTCCCAGCATGCACACACTATCGATCAGGCGGCACTCCCGGAATTTCAGTGAAAGCAAAAAGTGGCTTTATTGATCCTACATGTTTCGGGCGTCAGCCCGTCCTCAGGGAACAATCTTATACACACAGTGCGCAAAATATATAGTGCAGTACAAACAGAGAAAACAACACCCCCTTCCGGCCTGTTCCCGCCCTCAGACACTTACCCGCGGCCGCCCAGCCGGTCCATCCCCGTCCGCCATGAAGCCGCCGTGCCGTACTGTGGGGCAACGATCCAGAGGACCCCGTCACTTCCGGCTTTATCCTCTGACGTCGTTCCCCATTCTGCACCGCGCTCGAACGTTGCCCACCTAATAAACACCAGCGATTTTTTTGCACTTTTTTAAACCGACTCAGAGTGCCTCCTTGTATATACTTGTATTGGGGGATGGCCGCACAGGACCAGATCTGAAGAGGGCACCTGAGCAAGGACATTGAGAAGCCACAGAGGAGTGCCGGTATATATATATATATATATATATATATATATATATATATATAGATAGATAGATAGATAGATAGATAGATAGATAGATAGATAGATAGATATAGATAGATAGATATAGATATATATCTATATATATATATATATATATCTATATATATATATATAGATATATAGATATATATATATATATATATAATGAGAGAGAGATATAGATAGATACAGAAGTACCAGCACACTCGCCATTCCTACGAGGTTGGGGTGCAGTGGCCTTTGACCACACACTCTAGTAAATACAAATACAGGGGATCAGCACTCACTGCAACGAACTAACTCACCTTAGCATTCAAATAATCAATTAAATAAATAATGGGGTTTTAGTTCATGAATTGATCAATGCATTTAAGCTTACAGCCCATCGCCAAGGGACCCCATTTCACTGCAAGTCCTACACTAACAACTGGTTTTCTTAGGAACCTGGTAACTGCTTACACATCATAGCTAAAATGAACATGTGTTTTGTCTTGGCTCATGTCATGTTAAATGCATATTGAATTAAAGTATGTTTACATAAAATGAAAACATGCACTAGTCATGAAACGTGAGCAGCAAACTGTCCCAGTTCGCTTATGAGTTTGTCTCCTTATGTCTCTCTTATATTCAAATGAATTTTTTTTTATGTCAAATGCAGTAGCAGGGGTAATGAGTATGTAATAGAGAGGGAAATAAGATACAGAATAGATTATTTTGCCTTGCAATAAATTCCAAAGTGCAAAGTATTTCCAAATTGAAAAATTTGCTACATAAATACACAAGTAATGAAATGAATGCCTTGAAAGTGTGACTAGAGTATACTGGTATTAATGTAACCTGTTAAGACCCTGTAAATGTTCCCAGAAGATTATGGACTGGAGCAAAAATGTTCCTTTATACAGTATGCACTTAATCAAGTGCCAATGAAATACAAGACTGAAATAACGTGCCAATGAAATACAAGACTGAAATAACGTGTTAAAGACTTCTATGTTCGGAGCTGGCTTGATATTTTTGATTAGTTTGTTTTTCATAATCTTTCAAAAGTACTTTGTTTCTTTATCACTGTTGACAGCAAGTTAAGGAACTATCCCTTGAAATGTAGCTTTGAGCATGTTCTATCAGAACGTAAACCAATTGCAAATGTGATCATTTGGGTAAAAAAAATCTGTGAGATCTATATACTATAATACAATTAGTACATATTTTAAGTTTTTGTTTTAAGTTTCCTATCTATTTTATTGTAGTTAAGGGTGCAGAATTTCTGTGCTGTTTGTAGGGGCGCCATTATTTCTTTCTTGGCTTACAATTTCCTTTTACCCAACAGCTATATTGCAAAATTCTATTTATACAGACCTAAATTACAGATAAACCACGGCAGGACTGTACAATGCCTTAACATTCTATCGAGAGCCCAGGACTTAATATGAGAGGATAATTCAGTTGCACTCACTACTAAGCCTGTGGACTTTTTCCTCTGCAGATACCATCATTAACCTGCCAAACTATAAATTGTCTTCTGAGCTTTGAACTATTGCATCCCAGCACGAAAATATTCTCACAAAGAAACATTTGATATGCTTAGACCACAGTCTTAGATGCCTGCCATGAAAGGGTTTACTACATTTTGGTGTTTAAACCACATAAATAATTTTCTGCGATGTTCAGATATATAGAATGTTGAAAATCTTTATATACTGTTGTAAAGAACATCACATTACAGGACTACTTATTTTTTCAGAATTCTGCTGTAAACATCATATCACAAGGCTAAGACCTAGCAATAAGTAACTGGCTGAATTTATTTCAGAGTTACATCAAAAGAATAGGGAGCTAGAAATGATCATACAGGATGTGTATGAAAAAAACAGTAATATATATATATATATATATATATATATATATATACAGGTCGAGTATCCCGTATCCGAATATCCGTTATCCGAATTATTCCGAAATACGGACATTCCAGAAAGTGAAAAAAAAATTTTTTTTTGCTAAAAACTCACTGGGGACATATGTAACAGCATCACTGGGGACATGATATGTAACTGGCACTATATATGTGCAAGACAATGATTGCTTGGCATTCAAATTCAGTGCTGAGATAGTACAGACATTTTGTTTCACGTTTTGAAACCTTGTTTTTTGAACAATTAAAATATTTTTGTGTGTATTTTATGTGGTAATAAAATATATTTGTGTGTATATTATGTGTTTATACAGCATAAATGCAAGATACTTCAAAATACATCATTGAAATATTAAAATATTCCGAAATACGGAATAATCCGTTATCCAAAATTCTCCTGGTCCCGAGCATTTTGGATACGGGATACTTAACCTGTATATATATATACACAAAGGTAGGTTTTCCTATTGTAATCCAGCAGGACTCCAGGAAACACCCGCACCAGTCAAAATAGAATCCAGAGTAATGCTTTAAAATGGCATATTTATTCAGCCCAAGCTTGCATCAAACAGAGCTTTGCAGAAAGCATATTAGACACCCAGCAGGCAAATACATGCAAGATACATTACGGGTCTCCTCGACGGCCGTTTCGGTGCAAAACAGCACCTTTCTCAAGAGGGGTAATCATAGCTATGCTGGCCAGAGCACGAATATATAGGTTGTACATGCCTTACTCACCTTTGTGCAATCTTAATTGGCGGAGGACACGCCGCCATGTAGATCCAACCTGTCATTGCCACCACGCATTCAGATCACAGCGCCGTCCGATACCGGAAGTACCAACGGCGTTGTGGAACCAATATGCTGGGCACGCCGATGGGGGACCCAACTAAGGTTCCTATGTCCCCGGAAACATCCGAGAACACACAGGTTGTTACCATGGTAACATGATACACAATATAACGCGCATTACATCACAAAAATAACCGGATCAAACAGTGCATAAAACAAACAACATTCAAGAGATCACAACTCTTATGCTATAAGAGAACATCCATGCAAAAAGAATTAGAATTATCAATCTATAAACTGATTTATGCTGTATGTCAGCACGATTGCCATAGAGATACAGCCAACGCGCTGACATAATCACACAGGCATCTAGAGCGGTGCACATCATAGATAAATATACAGGTAACCAATTCACCTAATAACCGGTGAAAATGAGAATTCTTCATTTAAACCTAATGGGCGCATACAATTTAGCTCATGAATCCAATAGCATTCTTTTTTCATGAGCAGTCCATGCCTATCTCCCCCTCTCCTCAAGGGGGGTACATGTTCCAATGGCATAAAGGCAAAATCCTTAAAGGAATGTCCCTTGTTGACAAAATGTCTCGCCACTGGGGGCGTACTGGCCTCAATCTTCAAGTATGACTTGTTTATAGAGGACCTGTGGGCACCAATCCTCTCTTTTAACATGTGCATGGTCTTGCCCACGTACAATTTGTTGCATGGGCACCTGATAATATAGACAACAAACTTTGTCTCACAGTCCATGGAATGTTTTAGCATGTATCTCTTGCCTGTATCTGGGTGTTGAAAGGAGTCTGTGTGGATAATATGTTGACAGTTCACACAACCGGAGCATTTATGTGAGCCAGCAGCCCTAGAGAGCCAGTTTTTTGTCTGGTCTACTTTAGGACTAATGTCCGAGTAGGTTATTTGCTGCTTCAAGTTTTGGCTGCGTTTAAAGCAGAACAGAGGAGTACTTTGGCACACACTCCCCATTACAGGGTCTGTTCGCAAAATGTGCCAATGTTTCAGAATGGAGTCCTTAATCACTTTAGAGGCCACCGAATATGTTGTTGCAAAGTGCAGCCTCTGCTCCTTCTCCTCCCTGGGCTTAGGGATTAAAAGATCACTCCTCTGTAGCCTCATACATTTAGCTCTGGCCTCCTCGACCTCCTTACGGTCATATTGACGTGCAAGAAATTGCTGACACATGTCATCAAGAATATCATCGAGTTTAGCGGGATTTGATGTTATGCGCACTGCTCTCAGGAGTTGCGAGTACGGTAACCCACGCTTAAGTGGCTGTGGGTGAAAGCTGGTCGCCAACAGAAGCGTATTTTTGTCGGTGGGTTTTTTATACA
Organism: Crinia signifera; assembly: GCF_055691185.1. NCBI lineage: Eukaryota > Metazoa > Chordata > Amphibia > Anura > Myobatrachidae > Crinia > Crinia signifera. Next base: position 303,937,997 of record NC_139218.1, read on the forward strand.
ATGAAGTCACGAATTTGCCATTGGAAATTGTGATAAGCACGTCCAGAAAGTGAAGCCTGTCAGGACTAATAGTAGATGTAAATCTAATGTTGCCCGGGATAGAATTTAGCACAGCAATAAATTCAATGAGTGAGGCCTCAGTGCCAGTCCAAACAAAAAATAAATCATCTATGTATCTCACATAGCATTTGATAAATTTAGAAAAAATTGAGTTTGAAAGAATATGTCGCTTTTCGTACTAAAACATAAATAAATTTGCATATGATGGGGCCATGTTTGACCCCATCGCAGTGCCGCGCTGCTGTAAAAAAAATTGCATTATCAAACAAAAAATAATTCTTGTTTAAAACCATTTCCAAAAGCAATAATAAAAACTCAATAGGGGGACCAATGTATAATGGACTGGCACTGACGCACTCACGCACCGCTCTGATGCCTTCATCATGCATAATATTTGTGTAAAGGCTGGCAACGTCTAAGGTCACCAGCAGACACCCTTCAATTGGTGGGCCAAAATTATCCAATTTATTCAAAAAGTGAGTGGTATCACGAAGAAAGTAAGGACTCTCTTGGACCACTGGCTGTAGGTAATAGTCGATATATTGTGAAATTGGCTGACTGATTGATCCCATGGAGCTAATAATTGGTCTCCCCGGAGGGGAGACCAATGATTTATGCACCTTAGGCAAGCAATAAATCAAGGGAATAATGGGGAACTCCTGGGTCAAGAAATTACTCGTTTGCTCATCAATCCAGGCATTACTGACACCCATCGTGATGATCGCATCAAATTCTTTCTTATATTTTTGAGTGGGATCATAAGTTAGCCTCTTGTAACACCCAGGATCCGCAAGTTGACCCTTGATTTCATTAACGTAATAATCCCTATCGAGCATCACCACGCCCCCGCCTTTGTCGGCGGGGCGGATGATGATGTCAGGATTATCACGTAGTGATTTGATGGCCCTTCTTTCATCTAATGTCAAGTTAGAATAATATTTAACAGGTTTCTTTAGCGTGGGCAAGATGTCCTGTTTCACCAGTCGCATGAAGGTATCAATTGACGCATTTGGGGAAGGGGGATCAAAATCACTCTTCACCCGAAAGGGTGTAGGAGTTTTGACAGATGGAGTGGGTGGTAGCCTCAAAAAATGATCTTTCAGACGTAGCTGTCTGTGAAACCGATATAGTTCGGTCTCACATTCAAAAGGCTTTTGTCTGTGCATCTGCACAAAAGAGAGGCCCCTGTTCAAAACAGATATCGCAACATCAGTAGGGTTATAGACGGAAAGATTGAAAACCATCAATTCTGGTTTCCCTTCTTTCCCCTTGCCCTTTGAGTGACTATGTTTGACGCCCCCTCTCCTGCATCTTTTGCGTCTTTTTTCAAGCGATTTCTGTTGCTCACCCTGTTTAGGAAACAGGGTGAGCAACAGAGGGGGCGTCAAACATAGTCACTCAAAGGGCAAGGGGAAAGAAGGGAAACCAGAATTGATGGTTTTCAATCTTTCCGTCTATAACCCTACTGATGTTGAGATATCTGTTTTGAACAGGGGAATACGCTTCTGTTGGCGACCAGCTTTCACCCACAGCCACTTAAGCGTGGGTTACCGTACTCGCAACTCCTGAGAGCAGTGCGCATAACATCGAATCCCGCTAAACTCGATGATATTCTTGAGGACATGTGTCAGCAATTTCTTGCACGTCAATATGACCGTAAGGAGGTCGAGGAGGCCAGAGCTAAATGTATGAGGCTACAGAGGAGTGATCTTTTGATCCCTAAGCCCAGGGAGGAGGCTGCACTTTGCAACAACATATTCGGTCGCCTCTAAAGTGATTAAGGACTCCATCCTGAAACATTGGCACATTTTGCGAACAGACCCTGTAATGGGGAGTGTGTGCCAAAGTCCTCCTCTGTTCTGCTTTAAACGCAGCCAAAACTTGAAGCAGCAACTAACCTACTTGGACATTAGTCCTAAAGTAGACCAGAAAAAAAAACTGGCTCTCTAGGGCTGCTGGCTCACATAAATGCTCCGGTTGTGTGAACTGTCGACATATTATCCACACAGACTCCTTTACACACCCAGATACAGGCAAGAGATACATGCTAAAACATTCCATGGACTGTGAGACAAAGTTTGTTGTCTATATTATCAGGTGCCCATGCAACAAATTGTACGTGGGCAAGACCATGCGCATGTTAAAAGAGAGGATTGGTGCCCACAGGTCCTCTATAAACAAGGCATACTTGAAGATTGAGGCCAGTACCTCCCCAGTGGCGAGACATTTTGTCAACAAGGGACATTCCATTAAGGATTTTGCCTTTATGCCATTGGAACATGTACCCCCCTTGAGGAGAGGGGGAGATAGGCATGGACTGCTCATGAAAAAAGAATGCTATTGGATTCATGAGCTAAATTGTATGCGCCCATTAGGTTTAAATGAAGAATTCTCATTTTCACCGTTTATTAGGTGAATTGGTTACCTGTATATTTATCTATGATGTGCACCGCTCTAGATGCCTGTGTGATTATGTCAGCGCGTTGGCTGTATCTCTATGGCGATCGTGCTGACATACAGCATAAATCAGTTTATAGATTGATAATTCTAATTCTTTTTGCATGGATGTTCTCTTATAGCATAAGAGTTGTGATCTCTTGAATGTTGTTTGTTTTATGCACTGTTTGATCCGGTTATTTTTGTGATGTAATGCGCGTTATATTGTGTATCATGTTACCATGGTAACAACCTGTGTGTTCTCGGATGTTTCCGGGGACATAGGAACCTTAGTTGGGTCCCCCGTCGGCGCGCCCAGCATATTGGTTCCACAACGCCGTTGGTACTTCCGGTATCGGACGGCGCTGTGATCTGAATGCGTGGTGGCAATGACAGGTTGGATCTACATGGCGGCGTGTCCTCCAGCAATTAAGATTGCACACAGGTGAGTAAGGCATGTACAACCTATATATTTGTGCTCTGGCCAGCATACTTTTGATGACCCCTCTTGAGAAAGGTGCTGTTTAGCACCGAAACGGCCGTCGAGGAGACCCGTAATGTATCTTGCATGTATTTGCCTGCTGGGTGTCTAATATGCTTTCTGCAAAGCTCTGTTTGATGCGAGCTTGGGCTGAATAAATATGCCATTTTAAAGCATTACTCTGGATTCTATTTTGACTGGTGCGGGTGTTTCCTGGAGTCCTGCTGGATTACAATAGGAAAATCTACCTTTGCATAATTATTTCCCAGCACAGCCCTCAATATACCTGTCAGTGTTCGGTTGCTCTTTGGATTTTATATATATATATATATATATATATATATATATATATATATATATATATATATATTAACCCCTTCCCGACATTTGACGTACATTTACGTCATGGTCGGGAAGTACTTCCCGACACATGGCGTAAATGTACGTCATGGCTTTAAACTGTCACCGCGTCTATAGACGCGGTGACAGTTTAAACATGTCTGCTGTCCCTGACAGCAGACATGTCCCTGCATGCCCAGGGGGGCTGCGATGCCGCCCCCCCCGTCGGCGATCGCTGTGATTGGCTGTTCAGTGTGAACAGCCAATTACAGCGTTTTCTGTGTCACCGGCGAATAACGTTCGCCGGTGACACAGGGATCGGAGGTGATTGGTGCTGTAAAGTACAGCACCAATCACCACGGGGTGTAAGGGTGACACTGGTGTCACCTCACCCCGCCCGCCCCCAAAGGCCGTGATTGGTTCGTCGGACCGACGAACCAATCACAGCCATGGAGGGGGATTTAAACTAACGGTGACTGCACTGCAGACGCCATTCCGGTCTGGAATTGCGTGCAGTGCGGTCACCGTGCCTATCTGCCGTAGTATACTGACCTGATCCTTGCAAATACTTACCTGATCACTTGTAGCGTGCTGGATGCTTCCTGGATCCTGTTACTACTTGTGACTTCCTGTGTTGTGCTGCTGCAGTGTGATAGCGTTATAGATAGAGAGAGATAGAGAGAGATAGTGACAGAGAGTGCTATATTTTGTGCTGCTGCAGTGTGATAGAGTTATAGATAGAGAGATAGTGACAGATTGTGCTATATATTTTTTATATAACTGACTGCTGCCCCCCCTTTTGTGCTGATCAGTATAAATTAACTGATCAGCAACTTTTTGGGGGCGCAGGTTTTTTTTTTTAATATATATACCTGTCAGTGCTGCTGCTGCTGCAGTGTCATAGAGTGATAGATAGTGAGAGATAGAGAGAGATAGTGACAGAGAGTGATAGAGAGTGCTATATTTTGTGTCTGCTGCCCCCCTTTTGTGCACCCCCAGCAACTTTTTGGGGGTGCAGGGGTTATTTTTTATATATATAACTGTCAGTGCTGCTGCTGCAGTGTCATAGAGTGATAGATAGTGAGAGATAGAGAGAGATAGTGACAGAGAGTGATAGAGAGTGCTATATTTTGTGTCTGCTGCCCCCGCCTTTTGTGCTGATCACTATATCTGAGGTGATCAGCAACTTTTTGGGGGTGCAGAGGTTTTTTTTTTATATATACCTGTCAGTTGCACTGTCAGTTGCACCAAAGGTTGTGCACCTGTTGCCCCTCACTGGTAATCAGTGTCGCATCAGTGATCACCTTTTTTTTTTTTTGAGGGTGCTGTGGGGTCTTTATAAAAAAAATTTTTTACACACACTGTGATTTTGTGGGTGTCCTGTGGCCACTGTGCGCTGATCAGTGACGTACATCACTGATCAGCTTTTTCGGCACAGGGTTGATCTATTTTTTTTTTTTTTTTTGGATCAAATTCCTGTTGCCTTTGAGCGCTGTTCAGTGACGGACGTTACTGACCAACATCTGTGCTAAATTTTTGGCGCAGGACCTTTTTTTTTTTTTTTTTAACCCCTTCAATTTTTTTTTTGAACCCCATAATTTTTTTTTTTTTTTATTGGGATCAAATTCCTGTATAAAGTATTTTTTTCTGCACTACATACACACTACACACTACATACCCCCCTGGTTGAAATAAAGTTTGTACCCCCCCTACACTATACACGTGTTGAAACATTTCACTACCAGAAACACAAAAATAAAAATGGCATCCCAAATGTCATCCCAAATGTCATCCCAAATGTCATCCCAGTCATCCAGAAGAATGTATTCAGCGGAGGAGGCATATGCCATGCTTGCCTCTGACTCTGACACAGCCAGTGAGGCAAGCGGGGAATTTGAAGGATTCATCTTAAGCTCCTCTTCCTCCTCTAGTGATGAGGGACCCCCTCAAAGACGCCCCCGTAGAGCAGCTGAGACCCCCCCCCCAATAATTGATCTCGTATGGACCCCACCACCAGACAATTTTGAGCCCCAGGTTCCTGAGTTTTTGGCCATGCCAGGAATCCAATTTGATTCCACAGGTCTCAGAGAAATTGACTTTTTCAAATTATTTTTCTCTGATGATTTTATAAATTTAATGGTGGACCAAACTAATTTATATGCCCAGCAGTTTATTGCTCAAAACCCCACGTCATCATTTGCTAGGTGGACCCCTGTAGATGCAGTAGAGATGATGACGTTTTGGGGTCTGGTGTTTCATATGGGCATAGTAAAAAAGCCAGAAATTAGGCAATATTGGAGTACAGATGTTCTGTACAGCACCCCATTTTACCGTATGGCCATGACTCGGGCTCGTTTTGAGATGATCCTTAAATTTTTGCATTACAACGATAATGCACAGTGCCCACCCAGAGATGATCCCACCTTTGGCCGGCTATTCAAAGTCAGGCCGGTCATTGATCATTTCAGTGCCAAATTTACAGAGATGTACATCCCTGAAAAATTTATTTGTATTGACGAGTCCCTTATACATTTTAAAGGAAGGGTTAAATTCCGCCAGTACCTTCCCAGTAAGAGGGCAAGGTATGGCATAAAAATGTATAAGCTGTGTGAAAGCACCTCAGGGTACACCCACATGTTTAGGTTATATGAAGTTAAGGATTCAAGAATTGAACCGCCAGAATGCCCCCCCTCCCTCGTAGGTGTTAGTGGAAAAATTGTCTGGGATTTAGTGCACCCCTTCCTGGATAAAGGTTATCACCTCTATGTGGATAACTTTTACACTAGCATCCCCCTGTTTAAGGCCCTTGGTTCAAGAGGTACAGCAGCTTGCGGTACTGTGCGCAAGAACCAAAGAGGCCTCCCAAAAACGCACATTGCCCAAGTAATGAGAAGGGGTGAAAGCAGGGGAATATGCACCGAAAATATGTTGTTGGTCAAATATAAGGACAAGAGGGATGTCCTTATACTGACAACAATTCACGGAGACAGTACCACCTCCGTCCCTGTACGAGGTACCAGTACCCACACCTCAAAACCTAATTGTATCCTGGATTACAATAGGTACATGGGCGGAGTGGATCTTTCAGATCAGGTACTGAAGCCGTACAGTGCCCTGCGGAAAACAAAAATCTGGTACAAGAAGCTGGCCGTGTATATCATCCAGATGGCACTGTATAACCTTTACGTGCTATTCCGTTCTACCGGCCAGAGGGGGACATTTATGCACTTTCAAGAGGAAGTCATAAAGGGCCTAATATTTTGGAACCAGCAGGCAGAGGGCCCCAGTACTTCTAGTACTGGCCCCCGTATTGTACCAGGGCAGCATTTTCCTGATGAAATCCCCTCCACTGGAAAAAAGGGCAGGACACAAAAAAGGTGCAAAGTTTGCTATAAAAAGGGAATAAGAAAGCAAACTATTTTCCAGTGTGACACTTGCCCCGACAAACCCGGCCTATGTATAAAGGAGTGTTTTAAAATATACCACACATCTATGGATTATTAGGTTCATCATTTCACCGTGCTTCGGGGGTCTTGCTAATGCCACATAGCACCCACCATTCATTCCACCAGAATCTGAGCCGCAAAATCCAAAAATCACTCCTTCCCTTCTGAGTCCTGCCATGCACCCAACTGGTATTTTTTGGTCACATGTGAGGCATTGCCGTACTCGGGAGAAATTGGGGCACAGATTTTGGGGTGCTTTTTCTCCTTCATACCTTCTGAAAATGAAAAATTTTGAGCCAGAACTGCATTTTTGTGTAAAAAAATGTAATTTTTCATTTTCACTGCCCAGTTGTATCAAAATTGGTGAAACCCCTGGGGGTTTGAAATGTACACTATACCCCTAGATGAATTCCCTGAGGGGTAAAGTTTGCAAAATGGGGTCACTTGTGGGGGGGTTCCACTGTATTGGTGCTTTGGGGGTCTTGCTAATGCGACATAGCACCCACCAACATTCCACCAGAATCTGTGCTGCAAAATCCAAATATCACTCCTTCCCTTCTGAGTCCTGCCACTTTTTGGTCACACATGAGGCATTGCCGTACTCGGGAGAAATTGGGGCACATATTTTGGGGTGCTTTTTCTCCTTCATACCTTCTGAAAATGAAAAATTTTGAGCCAGAACTGCATTTTTGTGTAAAAAATGTAATTTTTCATTTGCACAGCCCAGTTGTATCAAAATTGGTGAAACCCCTGGGGGTTTGAAATGTACACTCTACCCCTAGATGAATTCCCTGAGGGGTATAGTTTGCAAAATGGGGTCACTTGTGGGGGGGTTCCACTGTATTGGTGCTTTGGGGGTCTTGCTAATGCGACATAGCACCCACCAACATTCCACCAGAATCTGTGCTGCAAAATCCAAATATCACTCCTTCCCTTCTGAGTCCTGCCACTTTTTGGTCACACATGAGGCATTGCCGTACTCGGGAGAAATTGGGGCACATATTTTGGGGTGCTTTTTCTCCTTCATACCTTCTGAAAATAAAAAATTTTGAGCCAGAACTGCATTTTTGTGTAAAAAAATGTAATTTTTCATTTTCACTGCCCAGTTGTATAAAAATTGGTAAAACCCCTGGGGGTTTGAAATGTACACTATACCCCTAGATGAATTCCCTGAGGGGTGTAGTTTGCAAAATGGGGTCACTTGTGGGGGAGTTCCACTGTATTGGTGCTTTGGGGGTCTTGATAATGCGACATAGCACCCACCAACATTCCACCAGAATCTGTGCTGCAAAATCCAAAAATCACTCCTTCCCTTCTGAGTCCTGCCATGCACCCAAATGGTATTTTTTGGTCACATGTGAGGCATTGCCGTACTCGGGAGAAATTGGGGCACAGATTTTAGGGTGCTTTGTCTCCTTCATTCCTTGTGAAAATGAAAAATTTTGAGCCAGAACTGCATTTTTGTGTAAAAAATGTAATTTTTCATTTGCACAGCCCAGTTGTATCAAAATTGGTGAAACCCCTGGGGGTTTGAAATGTACACTATACCCCTAGATGAATTCCCTGAGGGGTGTAGTTTGCAAAATGGGGTCACTTGTGGGGGGGTTCCACTGTATTGGTGCTTTGGGGGTCTTGCTAATGCGACATAGCACCCACCAACATTCCACCAGAATCTGTGCTGCAAAATCCAAAAATCACTCCTTCCCTTCTGAGTCCTGCCATGCACCCAAATGGTTTTATTAGGTCACATGTGAGGCATTGCCGTACTCGGGAGAAATTGGGGCACAGATTTTGGGGTGCTTTTTCTCCTTCATACCTTCTGAAAATGAAAAAATTTGAGCCAGAACTGCATTTTTGTGTAAAAAAATGTAATTTTTCATTTTCACTGCCCAGTTGTATCAAAATTGGTGAAACCCCTGGGGGTTTGAAATGTACACTATACCCCTAGATGAATTCCCTGAGGGGTGTAGTTTGCAAAATGGGGTCACTTGTGGGGTGCTTCCACTGTATTGGTGCTTTGGGGGTCTTGCTAATGCGACATAGCACCCACCAACATTCCACCAGAATCTGTGCTGCAAAATCCAAAAATCACTCCTTCCCTTCTGAGTCCTGCCATGCACCCAAATGGTATTTTTTGGTCACATGTGAGGCATTGCCGTACTC
>NC_139218.1:303951921-303997010 GCF_055691185.1 Crinia signifera
TTATTCCATTTTATGTGTAACCCTCCCTTTTTGTTGTAAACACCTCTTTTTAATAAATTGTATTTTTGTGTGCACCACTTATAGTCACTCCTTTAAAACACACACACATTAGACCACTCAGAGCAAAAGCTTTGAAAGCTAATAAGGTAGCTAATGTGAGAAAGATGTAGTTTCACTTGCTGTTAACATATGGCAGTGTTTCGTTTCAGTGACACATACACTATACATATATATATCTCAGGGTAATGTATGGACAGAGCACTGCATTATAATGCATAAATAGTAATTTAGGATATATGTCTAATTTTATGTTTTTCAAACATTTCCTTTAAGGATCTGCTGAAAATTTAGAAAAGACAATGAAACAAATGGAACGACAGCTTCAGCAGCTTGAGAAGGATTTGGAGACTTTTCCCCCTCCTGACGATGTACATGACAAGTTTGTGACAAAGATGTCCATATCCTTTTAACAACTACACAACTTATGTAGGTCTGGTTGAATAGACTCAAGATTTACTTAACATTTTAAATCTGTTCCTGTAACCTCTGTGTATTTTTCAGCTTTCATGCTTTGAAAGCTATAAACACTTTGGCACCAAAAAAAGACTCCATGCTGTGAGTAAAAGGTTCCATCAAAAGCAGAAGCTACAGTTTCTGACAGAATAAAAAAAATGCATTGTGTGAAATGCCATTTTTGTTGGATGGTATACAGTATGTCCTTCGCAAACACAATGCTGGCCTTAGATTTTATGGCATGCTTGTTTGTTTGTTAAGGTATAGAGGCGTCCTCACACATCTATCCTCGATATGGCATACATCAAGAGATGCCTGGCATGAATGACTACTGGGTCTCATTCAGCGCTGATAATCGAATGCATACTTTTTGCAGAAAAATTGTCTTAAATACAATGCAATGTGCTTAGGGTTTACAAGGAGACTTGTTAATTAATTTAGGACTTGTATTGTAACTGATCTGTATACGTAGCATATTGGAACTTGTACTGTAAAAAAACTGCAGCTGTAGCTCTTTGTAGATGGATTCAAAGGGGGTTATTCAATCCCAGCTGCTATTCACGACGGGGGAAATAGCGACGGGTGCCTATTTAATGCTGTCTTGCCCAACAGCATTGAAGAGGCAAATTGACTAAACATGCCCGACTTTAAAAGCGGACAGGCCCATTGTGCCAATAACGGCCGTGAATTGTCGCAACCATGGCCAAATCTCGATGATCCACGTCTACACGGACCGACCCTTTTTTCGCTGATCGGCAGGTGGGACATTGAATCCCGCCTGGCGATATGCTGTCGAGCAAAATGTAAATGGGCCAGGGTCACGGCTGTCTGAATGCACACAGATATACCTGTGCCATATATTAATCAGCACAGTCTCCCCGCCCTTGATGCATTGCACTGTGATTGATATGCTTTTTTTTGGGGGGGGGGGCAAAAAAAATGCCAGATACTTGAAGATTCTGATTTTATATGGCATGCCAAGAGAGGTTGTTTAGTGTGACTGTAGAGAATATGTATGAAGACCTATCAATGTACATCTTACAATGGTGTTTATTTTTATGTGCAGTATATTCATTATCTCACTAAATGCAAGACTAGACTCTGTGATGTCATCAGCCGTTCCTGTAGTAAGTGGGACAATCTGGAACACATGCTCTTCTCACTACTGATTGAGAAGTATTACAAATTTGTATACAATACTGACAAAATGAAAGAAGGAAAGCAAAAAGGACTGCAACAGCTAGCTGTGTCTACATGAGAATGTTACATCCGATTACTACAAATTATGCACTAGCAGGTGCAGTTTCTGTGTCTGACTGTGGCGTACTGTGTATGTGGTTGTGTGTTTTGACTAAGATTCAATTTTGGCAAATAAAGAAGCAAAACAGTCACCCGACTCTATAACATTCTCACACAGCTTGGCATGCCAAGAGGGGCTCCATGGTGTAACTACAGCAAGGATGTGTAGGACATATCTGTACATGAGCATTAGGTACATTTCACACTGTTTCAATGTTTCAGCTTTCTCTAAGCAGTACTGCTAGGAGGGTGTATTCAGTGTGTTTCCACCTATTCATATATGTCATTCCTTTATTACTGTAGTTCCTGAACAAACTTCAAAAGCAAGTAAAGATTAAACAATTTGTACTGTGTATTTTAATATGTTGGGCAAAATTGGAACCGCAGATCAACCACTCCTATATCTACAAGGTTACATAAAGTGCAGTTGTACAGTTGGTCTAGTACGTGACTTACGTTGAACACATTTTACCAGTGTCTATTTCAACATCAGCCACATTATACGTAGACTGTATTAAATTCTTCCACCTAGTCATCAACACATGCCCCCTTCCTCACCCCCAGTCATATGTCCCCAGTCATCATCAGCATATGCCCCCAGTGATCATTATTATATGCCCCCACTCCCAGTCATTTTCCTATGTCCCCAGTACTCATCAGCATATGCCCCAACCCCAAGTCATCATCATATGCCCCCTCCCCCACCCCAGTCATCATAATATACCCCCTGCTCCAATCATGATCACATGCCTGGCTCGTCACTAGATGCCTGCCCCTAGTATTTTACATACATACGTTCTCTGCCTCATGCTAGTACAACCAGCAGCTGTTTTCCTATAGCTTCTGACTCACAATTAGCCCAATTAGGTTAAGTACTTGGTTTTTATTCCCTCAGTAGTTACTGGATCTGATTGCCATCCAGGCTCTCAGTATTGCAGTTACGTACAGCGGTCCCATGAGCTATGGGTATGGTTAAACATAAAGTGTTATTTGAAGAAAAGTAATTTCAAATAATTTACACACGAATATGGATTTTTAAAAAAATATTCATTTGACATTGGGTGCCAACTGCGTTTTGTCAGAATATTATAAGTAATTTTTGAGTAGCTACTTTTGGTAGCTTATCAAACTTAGGCAGCTACTGTAAAAGCCATTGGAATAAAATGTGTAAATATAGTTACTGTGAGTTTGTACCGTGAACATTATGCAAGTGTGCTGGGATAAATAGTTCATGTGGATAGAGCCATGTAATAAACATGTATTAAGCATATAAGATATAGAATTAGTGTTCATTCTAGAACATGGGTTTTCAAACTGTGGCCCTCCAGATGTTGTGAAGCTACATGTTCCAACATGAATTGCCACATTTTTTCCTATAAGAGCATGCCAAAACTGTCAGGGCATGCTGGGACATGTAGTTCCACAACGTCTGGAGGGCCGCAGTTTGAAGACCCATGTTCTAGAAGTTTGCATTTTAAAAAACCCTTGCAGTTCCTCCTCCCTGTCTGAGGTGTTGCTCTCTGCTGTGGTGTTTCTAGAACTGGTCTGCTCTGCATATCAGTGCTGACATATAGACCACACTGTGCTAAAAGAACCACAGCAGAGAGTGATACCACAGGCAGGGAAGAGGAACTGCATGGGTTTTTGAAAAAGCAGGATGCTAGAACGAACACTAAGGGGGGTATTCAATCTTCAGGTCACGGCAGACGAGCTTGCTCGCCTGCCGTGACCCAGTCCCGTTCTCGGTCAGCTCGACCGAGAACATGCAGGCGGGATTCAATGTCCCGCCTGCAGCGGGACGAGAAGGGGGCGTGGCCGCGAGTTGCGGCCGGGAAGTGACGAGATGCAGCCGGCAGCTCGTCACTTCCCGGCTGTTCTCGGCAGAACGAGCCCGACAGCTAGAGATGTCGGGCTCGTTCTGCCAGGAAACCCTGTTCAATGCTGTCGGGGAAGACAGCATTGAATAGGGCCCGTCGAGCATCTCCCCCATGGGAGATGCTCGACGGCGATTGAATATCCCCCTTAAGCTTGAGTGTTAAGCTTAAGCCCATACACTGATTCCGTCGAATCGGGTGAAAAGTGGCCAAATCGCATGTGTTTGTTGTCTGATCTGTTGTGCGTTCCTGTGCACATCGGATCCAGAGTTTGAACCTGCTGCACATAAAATCAATTGGAATTGCAGCGTCCATGCACATTGTGGCTTTTTTTTTACTAGCTGTGATATATCGCTTCTGATTTCACTTGAACTCCCCTTCACATGGTATGAAGTTAGATACACAATTATATTATGAGAGAGTAATAGCTATAGGCAGGGTATTTGTTCCTCTACTACTGATGTTGGCAGGATACTGTATCTGTTAATTCCTTATCCAAATATCCGTTATCCAAATTATTCCGATAACCAAAATTCTGGAAAGTGAAAAAAAAATAAAAATGTTTTCTTGCTAAACCTACTACTGGTGACAACTATAGCAGCATTACTGAGGACATGATCTGTAACTGGCACTTCTGGGGATATCTATAACAGCACTACTGAGGACATGATCTGTAACTGGCACTACTGAGGACATGATATGTAACTGGCAGAAAATATGTGCAAGAAGATGATTGCTTAGCCTTCAAATTCAGTGCCTGAGATAATATACAAACTTTGAGGCAGATGTATTAAGCTTTAACAAGAGATACATTCAAGTGTGATATGGAGAGATAAACATCCAGCCAATCAGCTCCTTACTGACTTTTTTCAAACTCAGTCTGTAACATGGCAGTTAGCAGGTGATTGGCTGGACATTTATCTCTCCTTATTACACTTGGATTTATCTCTTGTAAGGCCCCATCTGCCCCTTTATTTCATGTTTTGAAACCTTGTTTTATGCACACTTAAAATATATTTGTGTGTATTTCATGTGATTGATGTACAAAATTAATGCAAGACACCTCAAGATACATCATTGAAATATACAAATATTCTAAAATACGGAATAATACATTATCCAAAATTCTTCTGGTCCCGAGCATTTTGGATAAGGGATACTCAACCTGTTCTTTTTGTTTCCCCTAATTAACCTTACAGAAGATGTTTCCTATTATTTACACTGTTTTTAGAGTAGTGAAAGTTTTTAGTGCTATTATCTTTTTTTCCCACTAATACTTGAAGATTCTGTTCTCTGCAGCTGTATGACGCATCCCTGTAGACAGACAATAGCTTGGAAGTGAAAGACCTGCATACATCTTGTGTTAATGCCACATGATCTTACTAATTAGAGAAGCACACATTGAGGCAAACAGATTTTCTAGCAAATTAATAAGAAAAGTATGTTTGATATAAAGGTTAGATAATCCAACACAGCATGGAGAAACCCGGATCTGTCTGTATATTTAATCCTAAAAGAGGAGAAGCAGAATGATTTTCTCTTAAAAGACATACAGTTCACAAAAACAGTCAGCAGGATATCCGGAACAGGATAGATGGCTTTTGTGTGAAATACTTTATCAAAAAGTAGAATATTGTTTAATGGTCAATTTAACTTTCAAGCTCTACAGATAAATATCACAAGTTGAACAACTCTAATTAGAATCCACACTTTCCAATTTTGTGCAGATCTTCTCCATTCTGTGTTCTTCTTAATTGAAGATTTTGCAGTATTACTTGAAAACTTATGTTGAACTGAATTTCTTTATTTAAGGCAAAATTAATGTAATTTGTCACCAAGCTTTGGTTAGCTTTAATTAAGAAAATGGCATGTAACCTAGAATACAAAATACACAATAGTCGATTCTATTAAAGTTAAGCAAAATTAACATTCAAATGACCTTCTTTTTTCTTTTCAATTACACACTGGCTATAACAATTTAACCCATTTTAAAGGACTGAAGGGTACTAAGCCTCAGAGAGAGAACTTGGACAGAGATAGAGTACCAGCCAATCCTCTTCTAAATACCTTTTAATTGGTATGTTTGAAAAATGACAGTTGGGAGCTGGTTGGTTGCTACGTTATCTCTGTCTATTTTATCTATCTTCAAGGCATTATAAATAGATCCCTACACAGTATTTCCAAAGGCATTACAGTTCTACAATTATATCCAGATTGGAAGGCATATGACTGGGTTGGATTACTGTGTATGCACAATACATAAATTAAACCTGTGGAATATGTTTTAAGATCGCTTGTTGGTTCATGAAACTACTTCTTCACAAGGAAATTAACATTTTAGAGGTTGCTAAAAAATAAGTGCTAAGCATTGGATGGTTTTTCACACAATTTAAATGATAGCAGTTAAGGAATGTCATAAAATGTAAGACAGCGCCCTCTTGTTTGTAGCTTGTTTTATAATTACATAAGGAGCCAGTTAAAAATACAATAATAAAAAAACATAATTATTGGTCACCCTAAAGTTAAATGTAACTTATCACATGTTGTACATTAATATTTAAGTCTCAAATAATTCATAATTCTTCAATTAATATTTTATTACTGTGCTATAAAAATTACATTAATAGTTTTTAATGGCGCGTTTTTATAGCAAACAGGATGGCACTTTGAGGAATAATTTATTAATAAGAAAGTAGTTTTCCTAGCATTACAATTTATTAATAAGTATCTTTGGAGTCATGTTGGCTAATGATTTAATGAATATTTTTTTTACATGTCACAATGTGAAGAGAATGTGTTTTAAATTTAACATGTAAATAAATGGCTTCAAATGCAGTCAATCAGAAATAGCTGTAACTACTTTTAAATGTACATCACAAAGTTTATTTGAAGATTTTGTT
The DNA here is from genome assembly GCF_055691185.1 of Crinia signifera. Taxonomy (NCBI): domain Eukaryota; kingdom Metazoa; phylum Chordata; class Amphibia; order Anura; family Myobatrachidae; genus Crinia; species Crinia signifera. The sequence continues at coordinate 303,958,508 of NC_139218.1, forward strand.
TCTTCATTAAAATGTACAAAATGCAGTGATTTATTTTGTTTGCAGAGTAACCCTGCTTCTCATGTTCTGGCTTTAAAAGTTCAGACATGTATCACCATTAAATGCTGCTCTGTTAGTATTAAAGTCCTTTTTGTTTTTAACACCTATTTTTAACAAGAGGTGTTTTTAGACATCAATGTTTTCTATACAGACTTTCATTATTGGTCTGGTTTATTTTCTATGTTTAATGAGGAACTTTTCTTTTATTTAGAAATGTATTTGTATATGATATGTATGCTAATTCTACTGTAGAAGCGGCCTTTTTAAATGGAGAGAATTTAACTGTATTCTTACACCGACAAGATGGGGAAATACCCCCTATGGTACAGATTAATCCTTTACTGATGACTACACGCAAAGTATGGCACATACTGCGACATAAACAATTATTGAACCCATTTATTTCTTTACATCTCCCATTGGTGGCTAATCCACAATTTCAATATGGAGCGGCTCAGTTCCCATTTACTTTGTGGAAGAGGCATGGAATTAACAATTTGGGTAAACTTGTCGATAGAGAATCCTGTAAACCGATGACATTTGTACAAGCTATAGACAAGTTCCCAATTGTACAGCAATTCCCACTGGCATTCCTACAGATACAACACTATCTGGCTGGCCTCTCCAGAGTGCTTTCACCAAAGTATTATAGTAACCCTTTGGATACGTTACTGGCACGGGAAAATCCCCTTTGTAAAGCAATCTCGATACATTATACATTTATGCACACCCCTCTTCAATATGACAACCTACGAACGGGGTTGACACAATGGAGAGAACATCTACCTATGTTAACTATCAAAAGAGTATTAAAAGCCTTAGAAGTCTCTATTAAATTGGTACCAGCTGCGTCATATGTAGAACTATTCCTTAATGTGTCACACAGAACATACTTGTCACCACACCGGAGATATTTGATGGGACTAACTACAGACCATCTATGTATGCGATGTGGTATGCAAGGGGCTGAGCTATTTCATTGCCTGTGGAAGTGCCCGGTAATACAGAGTTTTTGGGCCCAATTATGGAGATACACTACACAATATTTAGTTTCTGCATTATTATTAACCCCAGAATGGGCAATTTTCGGGATTACGCCAGAAGGCACCCGTGCTAATCAGGGAGTGTGTAAACTTTTGATTATTATACCAGCAATTACTAAAAAATGTATATTACAATGTTGGTTGCATACTACGGCACCACCATTTGCTTTATTTCTTAGCAAACTGAACTATATTTTTAAAATGGAATGGTTGGAAGCATCCTTGAGAAAAGATATTTACACTGAAAAATTCTTTGAGACATGGGAAAGCTATATTGAAACCCAAACTTATGATATAAAATATGCGCTCGCCACACTTTCTATTCTCAACTCCACGCCGACGTGGATAGTGGGGGTATGAAAAGGTCGTAGGACGCGTACCGCCGCCCCTCGCGGGCTCGCTGCGCTCGCCACGCTTCGGCTTGGCGTTAATAGTGGGGGTGATACAGTGTGAAAAATGACATTTGGGGGTGCATTTTACATGATTTGAACACATGTCCATGATTTTTGTGAAAAATCGCATCGCATGCGATCGCATACGATTTTTCCCTGTACGATGCCCATCGTGGGAGCCATGATAGTATACAAGTACCGTTTTTTCCTACCTTCCCATTAAGTGTGGATCTGAAAAGTCCATATAATAATGTTTTGTACATAATTCTGCCTTGGAAAACTAACTCACCATTGCCGCAGAAGGGGTTTTGTTCTATTCATTGTTTTGCTCACACAGATGCTATTCTTGATATACAGTATTCATAGTTGTGCCTTATTCTCTATATTTTTTATTTTAGATGATAGACTTGGCAGTAATCTGGGTAAAGTTATCTTGTATAGTTCCCTTGTTTTGTGCTTTTCTGAAACCTTTCTAAGTTTAGTTTACTTTTAATGTTGTTAGACCTTTGAAATTAACTTTTGGTTTGGAAAAGCTGTAGCCATCTGTGAAACCTCCTACACACAAGTGTGTTTGTTTTTAAAATGTGAAGCAATTTGCTTGTATATAAATATGCTAAATTAAATTCATCACTTGCCATTTAAAGACAACTGATTGTATTGGTTGAGCGGAAGAGAATCCTAATGTCTGTATTCTTTGTAATGAATAAGAATTTAGGGTTAGTTTTTTTATGTGACATTACAGTTTTTTTTTTACTTTCTCAGATCTCATGGTCATCCCTAGCATTTTGCTTCTAGTGCATAGAGTACCATTTTTTTGAATTATCGTATCATGATTAGTATCTGGATGCAATATTAGAGGTTAACATACTAAAGCTTCTAAAAATGAAAAGATGTGATGTAGCAAACAATCAGATTCTGTCTATTATTTCTCTATTGCATCTTAGAAAGTGAGAGAGGGAACCTAATTGGTTTCTAGGGGCAATATCACCTCTTACCTTAGTGGTGAGGTTACCAAGGGTTAGGTGAGAGTGGGTGATAGAGAGGGTAAGGTGCTGGGGGGGGGGGGTTGCAAAGGGTGAGGTGATGGGGGGTGAGAGGTGGGGAAGTGGCCAGGGGTTACATGCGAAGGGGGTGAGGTGATAGGAGAGGTGCTGGGGGGAGAATGGGGGGAGGTGATGTGGGCAAGTGGGAGTGAGATTATGGGGGTGAGGTGAGAGGGGAAGAGGAGTGGGTGGGGAGGTGTGGCAAGTATTCTCACCAGCATCAGCGGGTCTCTGTGCCCCAGTCGCTGCTCAGCTCCCGCTCCCCGACTGCTGTTCGGCACCAGCTTCCCACCGCTCCCCAGCCGCTGCTTGCTTCTTGATCCTCTGCATCCTCTCCCGGCTGCTGTCCAGCACTGCCTCCTGACCGCTGCTCTGCACTCTCTCTCACAGCCGCTGCTTGGAAACTCGCTCCCTGCCGCGTGACTGCCGCGGCTGCTGTACTGTTGACGAGTCGCAGCGGTAGCAGTAGCCGCAGGACACACTGGACCACCAGGGCCCTTCAAGCATTTTAAAGTGGCCCAAAACAAAAGGTGGCCCGGGGGGGGGGGGGGGGGGCACATGGCATCCTGCACCCCTGGCCAGCCCACCACTGGTATATAGCTGTATATGTCTGACTGTGCAACAAATTGGCCTAAGAGTCCATTAAATATGATGTGACTAGTGCATAGGTTCTCAAACGCGGTCCTCAAAGCACCCAACGGTCCAGGTGTTACATATAGCCGTGGCTCAGCACAGATTGGGAAATCAAGTTGTCTGAGGTACTACTTAAGTCACCTGTGGCCAAGCATGGATATTTTTAAAACCCAGACTGTTGGGTTGCCTTTAGGACTACATTTGGGAACCTCTGGACTCTGCTGATCAGACATAAAAGGCAAATGACAGGAAGGCAGAGTTAAGAAGCATAAATAGTTTCCAGCTTAGTGCAGGGTTCCTCTCAAACTGATACAGAGAGGTTATGGGGTAAAATATGAATCTGTTTATACTTTCAGCATCAATTCTGTTAACAAATATATGCTATTTAGAGCTAAATATTGCAGTGTGTTGAATATGTACAACTAAAAAAAAGTAGAATCAGTTCACACACTGTTAATGATTGAAAATATTTTATGTTTTAACATAGATGCTGAAACAAGAGAGCAGACCTTTTTTTGAGTGCACACTTTGATAAAGACGGGTCATTAATAGCAGAGTGATGTTTAATTAGAAAAAAAAGATCATCAAATGTAGGCTAAAATGCACAGTTTAGGGCAGAGCTGGGCAACACCGGCCCTCCAGATGTTAATGAACTACACATCCCAGGATGCTTTGCATTAGTTTTGCTATGTGGCCATGCTGAAACTGATGCAAGGCATGCTGGAATGTTTAGTTCATCAACATCTGGAGGGCCGGTGTTGCCCAGCCCTGGTTTAGGGTATAAAAATAAGTGCAGCATTTAGTAATGTTTCCTTCATTGCTGTAATTAAGGTATGTATGTATATATATATATATATATATATATATATATATATATATATATATATATCCCATTAATGAATAAACCGATGGACAATAAGTAGTTTACGCTGTTTACGTAATGCTATGCAAACCTGTTACCCATTATTCCTAACTACGGGCATACTTAAGCGTAGCATACCTACCCAGCATTCATGACGCTATAGTAATACCCGTATGGATTTATCTTTTGCAATAACAATGCACTCACAGAAACCTTAATATTTATCAGTATATCTCCAACGCTCCATCAGCTCTCAGTAATAATTTAGAAAAGTATATTAGATATATTTAGATCAAGGATCCAACCCTCTAACCGTATTTATTTAGTCCCTAGCGTACACACGGGGTAAAATAATAGTACAATATTACATAATATACATTTCAGATACAATCTTATACTATATTATAATATGAACTAAACAAGGGAAAGCAAACATAAGTACAATCAGCTACACTACAACCACACCAATACAAAAAGTAACCATTACCGTCTTCATTCGCAGCACTTTATCCACAATACCCCTGTTGGCTAGGGGCAGATGAAAAGATATAAAGACAAATGTGGAATGGCGCGACAATCATTATAGATTCATAGTGTAATACACAAAGTCCTTGTTCAAAAAGTATTTTCTTTATTAAAAAGTATTTTTTTCTCTTTTTTCTCTCAATAGACCAGTGGTTCCCAAACTTTTTTGAATCACGGCACCCTAGAGCATTAAAATATTTTCAAGGCACCCCTAGGCCAAATGCTTCTTATCGAGAAATTCAGAAAAACATATTAAATGCATTGTGCATTGTGTTTATGTCACAGTTATCTGGTGAGGGACAGGATTTGCTTCTGTTTGTCCACCTATATTATGAAACCAAGCACTGGTTTTGCCTGGTACATTGGCCATAAATAATATGAATTGATGCTGGTCCACCAACCCAAGGAAACCCTGGAAATGTCCTGAGGCACCCCAGGGTGCCTAGGCACACAGTTTGGGAACCACTGCAATAGACCGTTCTTCACTGTAGATTGATACAAAGTTATAAAAACGTTCTGTTTCACCCAGCACTGGGCTTCTTCAGGGGTATCAGCTAAAAAGTATATAATATATACAATTAATACATAAAAATTAACAAACTAAACAGTCATTTTTGTAAAATATACATATGAATGGACATTTGTGTTCACCTCTATGAAAGGTATTTAAACAACGAGGAAGGAAAAAATGGAGGAGCAGAATACGGGAATTGGTGTTTTATACAGTATACACTTATTTCTGATATTCCGACAAAATATACTGTATATATAATAAATATCCACAAAGCCTGCACTCACACTATTACCTGGTTTATCAGTAGGAGTGCCTTTGAGGACTACAGGAAACCTGCATCCGTACATGCAAATCAAGTTATCCTATCAATATAGGAAACAAAATTGGTGACTGCTTTTTCCTATATTGATATAGGAAACTGGATTTGTAAATATATGTACTGTATAATAAAATAACTTACCTAATATACAAGTAATCAAATAAATAATGGAGTTTTACTTTATGAATTGATCATTGAGCATTTAAGCTTGCAGCCCATCACCAAGGGACCCTATTTCACTACAAGTCCTACATTAACAATTATACCCCTTTCAGACAGAAAAATCCCAAAAACCCAGGTATTTGCGGGATACAAAAACCCGGGTAGAACTAGGCAGCAAGGTGCTGACCCTCTTTCACACAGAAGACGGATTTTTCCTGTAAAACTCTGTGTCACAAGAAAAGGACAGTTTTAAAGGCACACAGATGAGATCATGAAAAGTGGGAGGTGTCTGCTCACTGCATTGCATTAATCATGGCTGACAAGTTGCAGAACCTGGAGGTCATGAGTGCTCTGTGTGTTTTGCTGCTTAAAGCAAATCAGAGCATTATGCAGATGCTTACACTGTGCTACCTGGCACAGTGTTATGCCAGGAGGAGGAAGGCACAACGCCCGCTCAGCCAATCATGGAAGCTGAAAAGATCAGCCAATCGCGCAGCGCCATGCTGCACAGCCAATCAGCATGATTTTTCAATAGTCGGGAGAAAAATACGGGTCGGACCCTTTCACACAGCCGCAAACACGGGTCTGACATGGGAAAACCCAGGTAAATACCTGGGTCGAAGTCCCGGAACTTTAGACCCGTGTTGACCCTTTCAGACAGAAGAAAAACCCGGGTCGACACAGCAAGAGCAGGGAAATTCCCGGGTCTTTTTTTCTGTCTGAAAGGGGTATTAGTCTCTTAAGAACCTGGCAACTACTGGCACATCATAGCTAAAATGAACATGTGCTTGTTTTCTGGTTTAAAGCTCATCTGCCAAATACCTTATGGTTTTTAAAGGTGTTGAGCCCCATGTATCTCTATCTATCTCTCTCTCTCTCTCTCTCTCTCTCTCTCTACATATATATCTATAGATATATATAGATATAGATATTTAAATATATGTGTGTGTGTATATATATATATATATATATATATATCTAGATAGATATCTATATGAAGATATCTCTATAGATAGATATATACATACTGTATAGTCAACCTTATATTGCTATATATTATCAATGTAATTGCAGTAGATTCCTATCATCACCTGAATATTGGAGCCGACAGTGGCACGCGCCAACAATAAAACCTAACCCTACCATCTTGATCCATGTTACAAGGCCACTTGTTTGTTGATACTGTAGAATCTAGTATTGTTAATTGTGGCCACCACTTTCTGCAAAAGTAGACAACATCAATATTGGTCACAGCTAGGGTGGCCAATTCTAGGGAATAATGCTTATTCCGGGATTGAATCATCACCCCCCACCCCAAACCAGCTGCCCTGCAGTTATAATTATTTGGGGCTGGCTGGTAGTGGCAGGCATCAGCAGGTTCGGTGTAGCTGCCATGAGAGGTCCAGTGGGCGGGAGAGTTGTTCCTTCCGGATTCTAGCATCGGTATTCTGACCGCAGATGATCTGTATGTATCCTATATGAACATGAACAGCTGCCTTTTTGGATTTTTGGCATTCACTATCATTGTCTGTTATCACTTCTGGTTCTGGGTACTGCTAGAACAGAAGTACTCGTTTTGATATTTTTAGTTTACTATTTATAAGGCACACATTGACTGCACTAATAACTGAAGCCCTGAAGAAGGGACTGACTCAAAACGCTTTGGAACTGGACTCTTACCATCTGACACCATCCACAGACTTGGGGATCATTGACCGGAATGGTCAGGACCCATAGAAGGGTAATTTTTTATTACTCTGCTAACTAACATATGTGGTTACTTATCCTACTTTCCATTCTAGCCTCTTAGTTGTGTTTTTATTGTAATAGTTTTTTTTTTTTAATACTACTATTTTTATCTTTCTTCACAATCACCACAATACGGTTTATTATTCTTGGAAGAACCCCTTCACTTGTGTACATATAGCCTGGCTCCAGAATTAGTGAAGTGTCTGGAGGGTTGCCACTACTTTTCTTTCCATTTCTTTCTCATAACCGTGAAACTGATGCCTCCCACAAACTTTGATTTGGGGCTCAGTGGTTAAGGGGATTTTTCAGACCTGATCAGTGTGCTGCTAATTAGCAGATATCTGATCAGGTGATAGCCGCCCAGCCAAAATGATATTCCACCCTGTTCAAGCCTGCCAATTGATAGGCAAGGCTTGTGAAAATATCTCAGTCCTGCAATTAGCAGTGCATCTAGTTGCTCACCATCTAATGATTTTTCTACTGCCCAGGACTTACTCAGTGGCTGCGATAGAAACAGTGTGTTCGTGGCCGGTGCCGACAACACACACCCTTCTTGAAAACACCTGGACATGCCTGTGTTTTTCCTGACACTTTAAGAAAACATCCAGTTACCATCCCCAAACACCTGCTTCCTGTCAATCAAGTAGTGTATGGCCAGCAATAAAAATAAAAAAAATTAGCAGAATGTTATCACAAAAATGGCCTAGTGCATGTGTACTATGAGCCGTACACAAGCCCGATTATCACTGGCCATGCAAAATTGCAGCTGTGCGATCGGGTCAGCATAATCCCCCAAATGTACAACACATGCTACCAACTAGTAATGGTGGCAATAATGCTCGCCTTTGTATACATATATTAAAAGATTCTAAGTATTGCTTTTATTTGTATATTAAAGTACAGTGCTTATTGTTCTAATCTACAGGCACTTTAATGCTTGGCATATAACTAATTTTCATAAATGAACAATTATCTTTTTTTCGTATCTAGTAATGTGTTTTAATTTTCTATTAGCCACCTTAACATCCGCTCACAGTTTTTCAGTGTGTGCAAGAGATCAGTTTAAGAAGCTGTTGCGAATGTATGAAAATATGGAGAAGCTTTATCGAAGTACCATGGAGTATTACGTTCTTGATGCAAAGAAAGTTTCTGTGGAGGAATTTTTCACAGATTTGAACAACTTCAGGACAATGTTCATGGTAAGTGACTATTGTTTCTTCTGTGTTTTCCTCTTCCAGACATCACATAGTTAGAGCTCTATAATTGTACCAGCAGCTGGAGACCAAATTGTTTTTTCTTCCTCGGATAGCAGGGGACACTGCAGTCATCACGTGTGGGATAGTATGGTGTACTGGAGGAGTCGGCACTTTAAGAAAATTTAAGTGTGGCTGGCTCCTCCCCCCTCTATCCCCACCCAGACCTCAGTCTTAAAAAAGTGCCCGGAGGAGTCGGTCTCCTGGGCAAGGGTCTCCTGAGGGAGATTAGGTTTTTTATTTCTTTATTATTTTTATTTCAACTTTAATGTTAGTGGCAGGCAGACAGGACGGTCTGCCTGTGAAGAGGAACCCTGGAGTGGTACAGTCGACGCTGCACGCAGTGTTCCTCTGTTACCAAAAGACCACCAGAGCACCCGCTCTGGGGACCCGCCGCAGCTGCACGCAGCGAGCGTTCCGGGTCCAAGGTTATCCCCCCCTGCCTTCTCCAGGAACACAGAAAAGGGGGACCAGCCAGAAGTGAGCGCACTGGCTGGGGAGAGAGTGTCAGCGGCCGCAGCCATTTTAGGTCGCGCGTAGCGCTGACACGGCTGCACTTGTAACTCCCGCCTACAGATCGGCGCGGGAAGCGTCCGCATCAAGGAGGCGGAGCTAACATCGGCGTCTCTCTCACACGGCCGCCATTGCCCGGAACGCAGCTTCTCTCCACTGATCCAGCAGTCTCAGACACCTGCAGTCCCGGTATACCGGATCCTGTGTGGTTACAGCGCTCCCCCTGGGACCTCAACTGTACTGTGAGTCATCAGGGGTTATCCCCATACACAATACACATCGGGGGGCAGGATTGGCTCCTCTCTCCCTATTAGCACTCAGGCCTCGGGCTTCTCACTTTGTGTAGTGGTGCTAGGGAATACTTGTGTCTGTGTAAGGGTGTACGTGTGGGGTGCTGAAATAATTTGTCAGTATGGCAGGAAGGGCTACATCAAAAGCAGCACAAAAGGTGTACTCCTGTAAGGAGTGCAAGGAGCAGTATACACCACATATCAAGGGTGTTTCCCTGTGCGGCCCCTGCTATACTAGAATTCAGTCTTCTGCAAGGGTGCAGGTTGCTGTCACTCCCAGGTCACCTGGGTCCCAGCCAAACACCCCATGTCCTGGGGACGTCTTACAGACCCTTCTCTCCAGCTTTACTGCGGAGATGGAAGCCTCTAGAAAAGACAGGGAAGTTTTTCACTCCCATCTGTCTCAGTTAGCTACTTCTGAGCCTCTATGGGCTTCATCCCTTATTCAGTCTGTGGACTCCCTAAAACAGTCTGTGTCGGCTTACTCCCAGACTAGACCTTCCTCACCCCCGGTGAAGAGAAGGGCGGTTCAGGCCATAGTCCTGGCAGACGACCCAGATGATTGTATTCCCTTAGAGGAGGGGGAATTTCCTCCTGATCTAGCTCAGGATCCCGCAGGAGACGATCTCCCAGAGGATGAGGCCCAGGGAGTGGAAGGTCTGATCAGGGAGATTCGAGATACTTTCCACATTGCCGACACATCCGCACCTCCACAGGTGTCCATTTTTGGTAGAATCCAAAAGCAGCCCCTAACTTTCCCGGACTCAAAGGAGTTAGACAACCCTCTTTTGAAAGTCTGGAAGTCTCCGGACAAAAAGTTTCAAATGTCAAAGAGATTGAAGGTCCTTTACCCCTTCTCAGACGCATCCAGAGAAAAATGGGAGACTCCTCCCACCCCAGATGTGTCCCTTTCACGCTTATCTAAGAAAACCACACTCCCTATCCCGGGAGCGGTGTCCCTAAAAGAGTCACAAGACAGACGTTTAGATAGCTCTCTCAAAAACATTTATACCAACGTAGGAGTTCTGTTGCGCCCTGCTCTGGCATCTGCTTGGGTTGCAAGAGCAATGGAGAAATGGGCTTCTGAACTGGTTACTGGTTTAGAACAGAATACTCCCCGAGATGAACTAATTTCTTTAGCAGAATGCATCAGGGACGCGTCCTCCTACATAGGGGAGGCTGCCTCTGATATTTCTATCCTAGGAGCAAAGGCTTCAGCCTCTGCGGTAGTGGCCAGACGTTCAGTCTGGCTGCGTTCTTGGCAAGCTGAACCAGAAATCAAAAAGGCCGTGGAGGCTCTTCCCTTCGGGGGCGACATGCTCTTTGGGCCTGATCTAGACAGGCTTATCTCCCAGGCAACAGGGGGGAAGTCTGCGTTTCTTCCCTCATCTGCTCCGCCTCCAAAAAGGCCGTTTGTATCCACTACTTTTCGTTCCTTTCGAGGGAACGCGGGCTTCAGAGGCAGGTCCAGAGGAGGTTTCCCTTCCTACAGAGGCCGCCGTGGTCGTGGGGCCAGATCAGCCCAGCCCTCAGCAGCCGCCACTATTAGAGACACCAAGACCACTGAGAAGTCAGTGGCATGACGGTCTCCCAGCTCACCTAGGGGATCCCGAGGTGGGCGCCAGGCTGTTAGTCTTTGCAGACACCTGGAAGTCCCACTGCAAAGATGCCTGGGCACTTCAGATTGTGACTCAGGGTTACAAGCTGGAGCTCACTGCCCCCCTCCAAACCTGTTTTTCCCAATAGGACTTCCATCTTCAGAAGAGACAGCTTCAGCCCTTTGTGGGTCAATTCAAACCCTCCTCTCTTCAAAGGTGATTGTCCCGGTTCCAGCGCACCAAAAGGGCACCGGGTACTATTCAAGCATCTTTGTAGTACCAAAGCCGGACGGCTCCGTCCGGCCTATTCTCAATTTAAAAAATCTGAACGAATTTGTGTTCTATCACAAGTTCAAGATGGAGTCAATTCGCTCTGTGGTGGCGTCCTTGGAGAAGGGGGAATTTCTTCTCTCCCTAGATATCAAGGACGCGTACCTACACATACCTATCTGGGAACCACATCAGAGGTTCCTCAGGTTCGCCATACAGGACAACCATTACCAGTTCAGGGGACTACCGTTTGGCCTCTCCTCCGCCCCGAGGGTGTTTACCAAGGTACTGTCTTGTATGATAACGGCGCTTCGTCTACAAGGGGTTATCATCATACCTTATTTAGACGACCTTCTTTTAAAGTCACCTTCCCCAGAAAAATTGGCAGCAGACGCCCTCCTAACCTGCAATTTTCTGGTCCAAAACGGATGGATAATGAACTTCAAGAAGTCACAACTAAATCCATCTCAGAGACTTCAGTTCTTGGGCCTGATCTTGGACACTGTTCAGGAAAGGGTATTCCTACCGTTGGACAAGATCAGGACTCTTCAGCTAAGAGTACGTCAGATTCTGCAACTACGCACAGTCTCTGCTCACCTTTGTACCCGCCTGTTGGGACTGATGGTAGCCTCATTCGAGGCCCTCCCATACGGGCGTTTCCACTCCCGAACCTTTCAGGAAAATCTGTTATCCCGGTGGTCGGGATCACACCTGCAGATCCACAAGAGAATCTCTCTGTCACAGAAAACTCGCACATCACTTCGATGGTGGCTTCATACCCCACATCTGTTGCAGGGCCGCAGCTTCAGGCCGTGCACTTGGACAATGGTGACGACAGACGCCAGCCTCCGAGGCTGGGGAGCCGTAGCTCTAAACCACAGGTTCCATGGAAGATGGTCATCGCAGGAGGCCAAGCTTCCCATAAATATTCTGGAGTTACGGGCCATCAGGCTGACCCTGACACAGGGACACGATCTCCTCAGGGGACGCTCCATAAGGATCCAGTCCGACAACATGACAGCGGTAGCCTACATAAATCGGCAGGGGGGCACAAGGAGCCGTGCTGCCATGAAGGAGGTTCGACCCATTTTGGAATGGGCAGAGGCTCATGCGACGGACTTCTCGGCAGTTTTCATTCCAGGGGTGGAGAACTGGCAGGCGGATTATCTCAGCCGCCAGGATTTCCACCCAGGGGAGTGGGCCCTCCACCCGGATGTGTTCAGACAGATCACCCTCAGGTGGGGGACCCCACAGGTAGACCTGATGGCTTCCAGACTAAATCATCAGCTACCTCTCTATTGTGCCAGGTCACTGGATCCAGCAGCGCTGGCGGTGGACGCATTGTCCATTCCGTGGCCGTTCAGGCTAGTCTACATCTTTCCTCCTTTCCCCCTTCTTCCAAGAGTCCTCAAAAAGATAAAGAGGGAAGCCACAACTGTCATATTGGTGGCTCCAGACTGGCCGAGAAGGTCGTGGTACTCCGACCTAAAACTTCTGTTGATAGACGACCCCTGGCGTCTTCCACTGCGGCCAGATCTGCTTCAACAGGGACCATTCGCTTACCAAAGCTTACAGCATCTACATTTAACGGCCTGGCTGTTGAGGCCGACCTGCTAAAACGAAGGGGAATTCCATCATCTGTAATCCCAACCATGCTTAAAGCCAGAAAAGGGGTCACATCGGCCCACTACCATAGGATATGGAAATCCTATGTCAGATGGTGTGAGTCCAAGAAATTTCCCAGGGCGGTCTTTAGTCTATCCAGACTGCTACAGTTCCTACAAGTAGGATTGAACTCTGGCCTGCGGTTGGGCTCCTTAAAGGTGCAAATATCTGCCCTCTCTATCTTTTTCCACCGCAGATTAGCCCTCATCCCCGAGGTGCAGACTTTTCTAAAAGGGGTACTTAGAATACAACCCCCCTTTGTATCTCCAACTGAACCCTGGGAACTACCGCTGGTCTTGAACTTCCTCAAGTCAGACCTTTTTGAACCCCTTATCTCGGTTGACCAAAAATACCTCACATGGAAGACTGTCATGTTGTTAGCTTTAGCCTCTGCACGTCGAGTGTCAGAGTTAGGGGCGCTATCGTGTCGGGAACCGTTCCTGATCTTCCATAAAGATAGAGCCGAACTAAGGACTTGCAAGGAATTTTTGCCGAAGGTGGTGTCGTCCTTTCACGTGAACGAACCGATAGTGATTCCAGTTCTTTCTGGGGATTCAAAATTGCTGGATGTAGTCCGACTCCTCCAGTACACCATACTATCCCACACGTGATGACTGCAGTGTCCCCTGCTACCTCGGAGAAAGGGAATTACCGGTGAGTACCAAATTCCTTATTTTTTGCATCTTGAAAACTCTGATCAAACGTTCTTGTTTAAGGCAGTGAGGTGTCATATTCTATATATAAATCCACTATTGCTCTTTTTCTTATGATTGGTAGGTTACAGTGGAATGTCACAGTGTGTTTTTAAATGCATGTCATTTGTAGTGAAAAAAAATATATTTACTTTGTGTTTTTACTCCCAACAAGGTCTCCACCCCTGTATTTTTTTATGAATGCTACAAAAAAAAAAGGCTTTTACACCCATTAGTTTATTTTATAGAGACGATTTTGAAGATTGGTTAGAGGTCAATTTACTAAATGGTAGCTTTATAAAGCAGATTATTAGCTGTGTTTTTGTCACCGTATTTAATGCAGGTATACTGCGAATGTACGTCATACTGTACATCAGGATAATGTTGTTCCAACCAGCCAGCTAATTGGTTGGAATGACAATTGTGTGTTGTTTGGGAGAAAATTAAGTCAAACATGTTAGAAAACTGTTCCAACTATTTTGAGAAGTCAAACTCATTGTTCTAAGGTAGGGGGACTTTTCCCCCGGTATTATGTAGTAGCATACGTACGGCAACGTAGTGAAATCACATCACATGCGATTTTTTTGCATGCGATTTTCCTATGTAATTTATTCACTGCTCTCTATAGGGTGCGATGCCATTTAATGTGCTATACACTTGTATGACATCCAATGGGACTTAGGCACCCCCCACTATCCACGCCACCCCGAAGCATGGCAAGCGCAGCGGAACGCGTCCTCCCGAACTTTTCATACCCCCACTACACCCACTACGGAGTACATGTAACATAATTCGCGTCCCCTTGGGGGGGACTGGCTGCGCTCGCCACGCTTTGGGCTCGGTGGCTGGCTGCGCTCGACACACTATATAAAATCAACTCCATGCCGACGTGGATAGTGGGGGGTATGAAAAGGTCGGGAGGACGCGTTCCGCCGCCCCTCGCGGGGCTTGCTGCGCTCGCCACGCTTCGGGGTGGCATGGATAGTGGGGGGGTGCCTAAGTCCCATTGGATGTCAAACAAGTGTATACTACATTAAATGGCATTGCACCCTATAAAATCGCATGCGATTTAGCGGGAGATGCGATCACATGCAATGTGATTTCATCGCACCGCCCAAGGCCAGACAGCAGTGAATTAATTACATCGGAAAATCGCATGCGATCGCATGCAAAAACGCATGCGATGCGATTTTCTTACACAGAATCGCCCACTAAGCTATTTGCTTAGTGGGCGCCTGGCTACTACAGAAGTACCTTTCCCCCCCAACTGAATGATAAGCAGGCGAACTTGATCAGCACTGTCCTCCTTTTTTCATCAGTATAAACTCCATTACTGTTAGCCCAGGATCAGTGGTGGAGCAGAAGCTGTAATGAGAAGTAGTCTGCAGCGGTTCATTACTGCCGTGCTGCCCATGCTAGCCCGAGACTAGTAGTGGAGCAGAAGCCAGGAAGAGAAGTAGGCAGTTGCAGTCTGTTATTGCTGGGCTGATCCTATCAGCCAGGGATCAAGGTGGGGGTGGAGGGGGATAAACACAAATCTCTTCTTCACACATTGATGAAATAATACATTCTAAGAAGAGAATAAATATTAACTGCTATTACATGAGAGTGTTTAAATGGCTGGTCTGATGAATAAGGTGGTTAGGTGTATAGGGCATCATTTTGGCTGGTGGAAGGAAAATTGTTGTTATGCATGGCCTGTTCTGCAAACAGAAACACAAATAACCCTCTGCTTTGAAAATATGTAATAAAGTAAACTCTCTAAAGTGTAGCATGTTGGATGTTTGGTTAAAAAGTATACATGGTACCTTATTCTGGTCCACATGCAGCTCTGCAAAAAAAAACAAAAGCATTTTGCGTGGATAAAACTCTGCCCACTGCTGGCACAGCCCCCCCCCCCCCCCCCCCCCCTCGTTCGCTAAGTTCCCCGCACTGCTGTGAATGCATGTTTTGCATAAACATCCATTCGTAGCCTTGGGTGCGGGGGCCAAATCATTTGATGATCACCTACCATTAAATGATTTGGAAGGTGCACGCAAAACTAAGACACTCTACGGGAACAGGGCAGGCAGCTGATGTCAGCTGCCCACCCCCAGCACCCGTTGCCTAATATCCATGGAAACACCCAGCGTTTTCATGGGAATTTCTATAAAACACACGGCATTCCCTTAGGCGCAACGGGGAGAACGAAAACATTGCTCCCTGTGCAAATGTTAGGGGGAGAAAATGCACCAGAATAGGGCCAAGGGGGAGATATTGGCTATGCACAATTTTGACTATAATAAAAGTCTAGCTTGTACACAATATAGTCAAAATTGACCTGCCTACACAGCCTATGCGCATTTGCATTGCAAGCTGTATACGCACAGTGTGATATGTGCTACGTTTTCTACCTTTTATCACAATGTGTGTATGCACCTTTATACAGCTTTTTAGAATACATTATACATACATCTGTTTAGCTAACTGTTGAGTTTGTTTAGTTTAGTGTTTGTATTTGACGTCCAAATGACATAATGGCTATCATCCAGCAAAGTTAAGGAATCTCTAAGCTTTGAGTGCCACCAGCCGTTCAGCTCTTCTTTCAGTAGTTGTGTCTGACCTACAATATGAAGACATATTGTCATATTGATGGACAAGCAGTACAATACATTGATGGAGTTTAGACAATGTGCAGCAAATTAGAGCATTTGAATATTTAAGTCTGCAAATAACACATGCACTGGATTCTGTAACTGACTATGGTTAGTCCTGCTAATTGTACCTAACCTTGTATAACGTCTGTATGTATGACACTTGATGCTTCTATAAAATAATAAATATAAAATAATTCTGTAAACCTAGACATGCAAAAGTGTATTCCCCTTTTCCTAAACACAGTGAGCGCTGTATAACATATCATACTGTCACATCAATATTTTAAATACTTATTACAGTTATTTTCTGCTCAAATGAGTAATAATCCCGTGGGATTCTACTGTTATAATCCAAAATTCTATAGCCACAGAAAATTGTCATATGTGCTGAACTATTAAATTACACCACAGTTGTTTTATTTTTGTATGTATGTACAGTATATACTGCTGGCTTCATTAACCCATTGTGGACTTGAACCTTATACACTTGACAAAGATCCTTGCTGGATTGAAACGTTCACTTGATATGTTTTTTGGTCTTCATTCAAAATAAACCAAAAGTATTTTACATGTCTTATCTGGTGAGTGCTCCTTTTCCCTATCCGGGAATACTGGAATATAATATATATATATATATATATATATATATATATATATATATATATATATATATGTGTATGGTATAGCGGCACACACTCGGATTTGCACAAATGAAGTCAGACTACAACAGTAGATACCAACGTTTCGGAGTTTAATCCGTTTTCAAGGACAGAACAAACAGTAATGAAAAGACACTTACATATATAGCCAAGTACCGGATCCCACTTCACAGCGTTCTCCCCGTTGCTCACTCCTCTCAGAACGCGCACTTCCTGGTGAGTCATGTGTTCAGACAGCTGGTCTACCTCCTGACTCGCTGGACAGCGTCCGTTGCTAAGAGACAGCAGCGTAGGGTAAAAACGCCAGTTCAGTGGGAGCGATGTGCACAACACCTAAAAACCAATGCAATATTTGTTAAACCACACTCGGTGAAGGAGAAAAAAGGAAGAGATAAAGGCAGAAGGGGGAAACGGGGGCAGTACCGGGAACATGGGGGATCAGGTGGGGAAAACATGGGGGGTATACGTATCAGCATACAGCAATGTACAATGAATAATGAAAAAAAAAAAAAAAATCCAGAAAATAGCAGCGACAATGTCCAGTGAAAAATGTGTTTAAAGAAACATGTTAAATGACAGTTGTTCATTTAAACCTCTGGGGTTCACTGTATCACTACTGTTGTAGTCTGACTTCATTTGTGCAAATCCGAGTGTGTGCCGCTATACCATACACTTATCTACCCTCCTGAGTGTGCACCCCGGTAATTATACCCAGCTTCATGGAGTGCCGTTCGTTTGCGATCTATATATATATATATATATATATATATATATATATGTATGTGTATATATATGTATATATATAAAATCCTGGGGAGGCGGCGGCACTCAGAATAAAAGTAAGACGAGTAAGCAGAGTAACCAACAGTTTCGGAGCCTGAGCTCCTTTATCAAGGTGTCCTAGGTCTCTATGACACCCTGATAAAGGAGCTCAGGCTCCGAAACTGTTGGTAACTCTGCCTGCGCGTCTTTATTTTTTTTTCTGAGTGCCGCCGCCCCCCAAGGATTCTATACCAGACCGTTGCGACGGTCTTTACGGAGGGCACCAGCTTATTGAAATTTACTTCAACTCCCCTTCTACCTTGGAGTGCCACCACAGGACTATATGTATATATATATATATACGGTGCCCACATTGATCAATAATATAAAACACAAGGGGGAAGCAGCACTCCAAACATCTTGAATAAAGAGACTCTTTACGCCAACATGGCTGGACATACTGGAATATATGGAAGACACAAAAGAAGGAATTCCCGCACCAGTATCTTTTTGTTTGGATTCTCCTCCCCCAGTTATTTTCTAAGATTTAGTGGAGATCCAATCTTCCACTAAACTGGTCCGGGGGGTGCCACCCACTACTTAAAGTTAAACCTATACACCCACAAAGAAAGAAGTATCTTGTAGGGCGCACTGAGAATCAAAATATTTATTATAAAATATAACTTTTAATAGTTCCTATAAAAAGTCTCTTAATCAGATGGAGACCACATGACCTTGTCTCAGAGTGAAATATTTAAAAGATAGAACAATGTGATAAGAATTGAAAAAATGTGAAAGAATTAAAATGAGAAGAAAAGAATGAACGTATGTGTGTCAGTTATTTATATATTTCTTGGCTTAAATTGCCTTTATAATAAATTTCTGCTTGCTGCTGTTATTATGTTACAGCTGAGCAAACAGTAATGTTGCCACCAGGGTTTATTCAATTATATATTCAAATGAGGGAGCACTGTATCATATGGCAGTGTTAATTTTTCCTCATATGAGCAATGTTCTCTGCTGCTCGGTAATATGTGGTTTTTCTGATTTTTTCTCCCAACTGAGTAGTGATTTTATACACAACCACAGTCTAGAGGTGCGTGGGGATGGAACTTTATAGATCGAATTATCAAGGATATGTCCCTTCAATATTTATTCTTTATTCTGCATGTCCCTGTTTCTGTATTTAAGCGGATTTACCGCCAGACCGGGTGCAGTTGGACCATACGTTTTTATTGTCACACCTCTCCTTAAGATGGAGTTAAATTAATGCAATGTAACCTATTTATATCAATAGGATCTCTGTTACCCAAAAATTAAGCGATGTCCTCGCTGGGTTAAAAATGGTTATATCGGTGTGTGACAATTATAGACGAACTGATAATTAGATAGTACTTCTTGGTCCTAGGGTGATTTATGTTAGCACCCCTTATAATATTCCCCACCTCTCCTCAATCCCGGTACTAAGCGGGTTACCGCCGGGAAATGCCGTGACAGATATGTTAGATTAAATGTTTCACATATACTCAGTTGTAATTAAACATGCCTCGATTGGACATGCAGCATTTAATGTCTTTTTTTATGTACATACAAACAGTTCACATATATTGAGCAGTAATTACTGTTTTATTAAACACTTATATTCACTTTGGGGTATTATTCACTGTGTGTTCGTGCACATAATTCCCTTTATTCACCCCAACATTGTAGGGGTTATGGCAATTAAATGTGCCAAGGTAGGGAGCGCTAAGCGCTGTTTCACAGTGAAGCAGTGTCAATTATAGGTGTCATACAGTAATAAGCGGTCGCATCCGCCTGTCTGTTTATTTGCGGGTAGCACAATATATGTGCTCCCGACAATATGCTGCGCCGCTGCCTGTCAGTTTATCTCGGGTAGCACTAAGAGTGTGCTCCCGGCGTAGCAGAGTTTGCCGCTATTACGGTCACAGAATATATCGTGGTGCAGGTTCTGGGTAGCTTTTAGAATGTGCTCCCGGCGTAACCGCATACATATACCGCTATCGGCTGCCGTAACAGGCTGCCTATTAGCACAGATCCCGGGTAGCCTTTACAGTGCGCTCCCGGCGTGCTTATACATTTACGTCGCTGTCGGCTTCTGTGACAGGCTGTCTGCTAGCACAGGTCCCGGGTAGCACAGTGACTGTGCTCCCGGCGTTGCTGTGCGTTCGTGCCGCTGTCGGCTTTATTGTCAGGCTAAGTGTCTATACGGGCTGTATTAACAGGATGGCTACATGCTCATACAAATAAACCCTAAGTGGAACAATTATACTGACTGACTACACATACATTTCATTCTAATCTGACTACCAACGACCGTTTCACTATCGCTTCCTCAAGGTATCAACCAGACTGTTCTCCTGGACGGGTTTAAATCCCCCGCCTTCATTTCTCATTGGATGAGTGTCACTGTTCATTTTCTTATGGATACTCCCCCTCTCTATCTATTACATGTAAAAGGGGTTCCTGATACGTTTTTACTGATACTTTGTCAGTTTTTGTCTAAATCTGACATCATAATAATTATTCACTAAAATGTCATAAGTTTCATTGTATCTGGATTATTTATTATAATAGTTGGCATTTTTTTTAAATAAAATACTGTTTTTAATTTTTTAATTTTTTAAAATGTGATTCTTTGTTTATTTATATTTTCAATTTATCCACGACTGTTAATATCTAAGGGTACATGTGCTATATAAGTATCATGCCTTTTTATGAATTCAACTGGTATTTGTCATAATATTTTTATAGTCTATTATATTTCATTATCTGACCCTTTTAGGTGTCATGATATGGGGGACTCTTGCTATTACCATTGAGTCTCCTTTCTTGTTGATTATATACATGTATTATTTGCATGTATTATTCATCATCATTTTATCTTGTTTATTTTATTATTCATGTACAGCCTACTTATAAGTTGTGTTTTTATATATCAAAGGACACTACATCATTCTTATTGTTAATTATTGGATACATTAAGTGGTGAATTATTTGGAAAAATTTATTTAAGACAGTTCTTATGTGAAAAAGGGGAGGAGAAAGTGGATTAATAAGATGTGATTTCATGTGTCTTTCTAGGAATAGAAAGTGGATTTAATGAGATGTGATTTTAAGTGTCTTCTAGGAATAAATAATATTAATAAAATAAAATTGCTTGTTATTTATTAAATGTACATCTATAAGTGAAAGAAAAACGTGATAATAAAAGACAAACCGTAAACATAAGTGAAAGTAAATAGTGATAATTAAGAAAAGATGTGATTGTTATTATGTGATATATGCGGTGAAATATGTGATTACATCACAATAGAAGTTGTGCACGATTATTAATGTGTACACGAATTTTTCTTTTTATTATTGCAAATTTTTAATACTTTTTTAGGATTTGTGTACGTCTTGTACAATATTAATGACAAATATACATTATAATATTTCTCCATTTATTCGTTTATTAGATATTAAATCAAATTTACTTAGGATATCAAGTGGTGCAGGATTATATCCTACTGATCTCTTGTTCGTATAGCCCCAAATTCCTCAATGCTGAATATATCGGGGATACCGCTATTTATAAGGGCAATTGGTTAAAGGGAAAGGGAAGAGGGAGGGGGGAAGTCTAAGGAGGGAAAAGGACCCCGTTTGAAAGGGCTGAATTTGAAAACATGGAAGGTACAGAGGAAGGTTTTATAATTCAAGTAATGTGGAAAGGGTTGATGTAAAGAATTTTTGTATTTCTTAATGTAAAAGAAAGACGAAGGGAAGGTTGCAGGACCTGGATTCGTTCTCATATTCCGGAATCAAAGAAAGCAGGTGAATTGGTTGGTCTCATTCAGGCCCCATGGTTCCACACTATTCATTCGGAAGATCCACTTGGATTCTTTTTTAAGGAGTTCCTTCATGACATCTCCCCCTCTTATTCCAAGGTTTAGTTTTTCTATTCCGAATGCTTGTAGTTTGTCTGGTCTCCCGCCATGGTGTTTCAAAAAGTGTCTCGCCACACTAGTGAGTTGTTTAAAATTTTCCCTGTCACGTCCTGCATTTTTGATATTTCTGATGTGTTCCATCACCCTTATTCTCAACTGTCTGCTTGTCATGCCAATGTACCTCAAGCCACATGGGCAAAGGAGGCAGTAGATGATTCCAGTGGTCTTACAGTTAATGAAATCTGTGATTTTGTGTATCTTGTCATATCTGTCCTTGATCTCCCTTGTTGGTGCTATAAACTTGCACGTACTGCAATCGCCACATTTATGTGTTCCTGGGTATTTTCTCTGTTTATGTTTATTTCTATCGAAATGGCTATGCACCAGTGTGTCTCGAAGGTTCGGGGATTTTCTCCAGCTGGTCTGGATACGATCTCCTAGTATCTTAGCAAGTTCATGATCCGTAGTGAGTATTCCCCAGTGTCTCTGGAGTATCTCCTGTATTTGTCGCCACTCATTACAGAAGGTGCCTACATAGCGTACCTGCTCTTCCCTGCTTTTTGTTTTTGTTTTTGGTAAAATCAGGGATTCACGGTTACTTGTACTTGCTGCTTTGTAGCCCTTTTTGATGATTTTGTGGCTATACCCCCTCACTTGCAGTCTCTCCGTGAGTTCCTTTGCCCTGACCTCGAATTGCTTCTTATCCGAGCAGTTCCTCCTAGTACGCAGGAACTCCCCTTTGGGGATCCCGCGGATGGTTGCAGGTAAGTGGGAGCTCTGGGCGTGGAGGATGCTATTGCTTGCCGTTTCCTTCCTGTACATATCTGAGGTGATGTTCCCCCTCGTATCTACCTCTATCATCAGGTCCAGGAAGGTCACTTTCTCCTGGTTCATTTCCATCGTCAATTTGAGATTGTAAGGATTGATATTCAATCTCTTGATGAATTCCCTGAAGAGGTCGGGGTCCCCCTGCCAGATGATTAGTACATCATCTATGTACCTAAACCAACTATTGACATGACAGGTGTATTTGTCATTTTCTGGTGCAAATACCACTTCCTTCTCCCACCACCCGAGGTACAGATTGGCGTACGTCGGAGCACACGTACTGCCCATAGCTGTACCCCGGGTCTGGAGGAAGAACTTTCCATCGAAAACAAAATAGTTTTTTGTCAGGACGAATTGCAAAAGGGAGATCAGGCAGTCATCGAAGTTACTTCGTTCTCGGGTGTTTAGGAAGTAATTTACGGCCTTGATGCCATATTCATGGCTGATACTTGTGTATAGAGATTCTACATCACAAGTACACAGCCATGTATCAGATGTAGCAGTGAGGTTCTCGATTTTCTTGAGAACGTCCATCGTGTCCCTTGTGTAGGACGGGAGTTCCACAACGAAGTTCCTGAGGTGTTTGTCCACAAACACACTCGCATTCTCCGTTAGTCCCCCAATCCCCGACACAATAGGTCTTCCTGGCGGCTTGGTCTTATTTTTGTGCACCTTTGGGAGAGCATAAAATGTGGGTACCTTGGGGTTATCCACCCATAGGAAATCTCTCTCTCTTTTCGTTATCGTACCCTCCCTCAGGAGATTGTCCACTAATTCCTGGTATTGCCCTAAAAAGTTCTCTGTGGGATTGGATGATAATAGCTGATAGCAATTGCGATCTCTCAGTTGTTTTAAAATTTCCTCCAAATATAGCTCTGTGCTCCACAGAACTATATTTCCTCCTTTATCCGAAGGTTTAATTTCGAGATTATCCCATTCTTTTATCTCTTGTAGGGCTGTGTACTCCTCTTTAGAGAGATTATGATGGTGGATCTTATTATCTCCTGAGAAGAGTTTGTCCAGGTCGCGAGAGACCAGATCTAAATAAACTTTTGCTTGTGGGCAGGTTTGATAACTCGGAGAGAATGTCGATTTTCTTTTCAGGGAAGTATCCCTTGTTTGTGTACTATTGCTTCCGGTGTCGTCACTCTGGTTTTCTTCCAGTAGCTCTTCCAACATTTTAAGTGCTTCCACCTCCTGGGGATCGTTGGTGGGAGGGGTATCTTGGGGCTCTGAGGTGGTCTTATTACAGTAAAATTTCTTTAGGAGTATTTTTCTGACAAAGAGGTTCAGGTCTTTTTCCACCGTGAATCTCTCCATCTTTTTAACCGGGGAAAAGGAAAGTCCCTTGGATAGGACGCTAATATGATGTTCATTCAAGACCCTGTCTGTCAGGTTTATAACCTGCAGGGAGTTCTGCGTGGGGTCTTGTGTCGCGTCTACCGATTGTTCGGGTAAAAACGTTTGTGTGGGTTGTTGCCCCAATCCCCTCTTTCTCTCTTTTTTCTTCTTCTTACTGTTGCGCCCTCGTCTTGTTCTCTTGGGGTGCTGGCATAGTTGGTATTGCCTACCCCTAAAAAATGACGGTTATGTTGCCCTCTTCCTCTGTTTTCTTGACCACTCTGGGAACTTGTGGAGGAGTCTCCTTCGGATGTTTCTGTCTCTGACACTGAATATTGTTGGTTATACCCTCTTTGTGTCCTGTATTTCTTTGTATTCCATTTAAAGATAGTGTGGTTCTTATAGTCATGCATATCTCTTTGAAATTTCTGTTGTTTCCTCTCGATCAGGTTCTTTTCAAAGTTTTCCACTTCGTTTTTGTATTTGAGATATGTTTTCTGGAATGTTTCCAGACCTTCAAATTCTTTAAGTTTATCCCCTATCTTGCTAATCTCTTCTGTCAGCAGTGACATCTTTTTCTCATCATGCTTTATTAAGATTTTTATCAAATCCGAAGAGCATTTAAGAAGTGCTTCCTCCCACTCCTGTTTTAGTTTTTCTTCCAGCTCAAAGGCTGGGAACACCTTTGGTCTGAGGCCCCTTGGTGTGAGGTTATTGACCTGGTAACTATCGAACATCATTTTGTTCCAATGGACCTTTGTTTGTTTGATCAGCAGATCTTTAAGTGTCACCAAGTCACCAGACCAATTGTGTTCATTACCACCAGACGAGTCCTTCATAAGTCCCCCAAAGGGGTTGACAGGTGTACTTCTCCATTTTTCTTGTCTGTTCGTAAGATCTTGATTAAGGCTGAACAGTGACATTTTTGTTGATTGACTAGGTTGATTTAGATTTAATGGTATTATTTGTAAATATATTTTTCAAGGGTATGTTGCCTTATTTTAATTTGAATAGCACTGTGCTCGGAATAAGAATCTGGTAGAACACCAGTTTTAACTTGGAAGACACAAAAGAAGGAATTCCCGCACCAGTATCTTTTTGTTTGGATTCTCCTCCCCCAGTTATTTTCTAAGATTTAGTGGAGATCCAATCTTCCACTAAACTGGTCCGGGGGGTGCCACCCACTACTTAAAGTTAAACCTATACACCCACAAAGAAAGAAGTATCTTGTAGGGCGCACTGAGAATCAAAATATTTATTATAAAATATAACTTTTAATAGTTCCTATAAAAAGTCTCTTAATCAGATGGAGACCACATGACCTTGTCTCAGAGTGAAATATTTAAAAGATAGAACAATGTGATAAGAATTGAAAAAATGTGAAAGAATTAAAATGAGAAGAAAAGAATGAACGTATGTGTGTCAGTTATTTATATATTTCTTGGCTTAAATTGCCT
Source organism: Crinia signifera (assembly GCF_055691185.1). NCBI lineage: Eukaryota > Metazoa > Chordata > Amphibia > Anura > Myobatrachidae > Crinia > Crinia signifera. The sequence continues at coordinate 303,983,700 of NC_139218.1, forward strand.
TTATAATAAATTTCTGCTTGCTGCTGTTATTATGTTACAGCTGAGCAAACAGTAATGTTGCCACCAGGGTTTATTCAATTATATATTCAAATGAGGGAGCACTGTATCATATGGCAGTGTTAATTTTTCCTCATATGAGCAATGTTCTCTGCTGCTCGGTAATATGTGGTTTTTCTGATTTTTTCTCCCAACTGAGTAGTGATTTTATACACAACCACAGTCTAGAGGTGCGTGGGGATGGAACTTTATAGATCGAATTATCAAGGATATGTCCCTTCAATATTTATTCTTTATTCTGCATGTCCCTGTTTCTGTATTTAAGCGGATTTACCGCCAGACCGGGTGCAGTTGGACCATACGTTTTTATTGTCACACCTCTCCTTAAGATGGAGTTAAATTAATGCAATGTAACCTATTTATATCAATAGGATCTCTGTTACCCAAAAATTAAGCGATGTCCTCGCTGGGTTAAAAATGGTTATATCGGTGTGTGACAATTATAGACGAACTGATAATTAGATAGTACTTCTTGGTCCTAGGGTGATTTATGTTAGCACCCCTTATAATATTCCCCACCTCTCCTCAATCCCGGTACTAAGCGGGTTACCGCCGGGAAATGCCGTGACAGATATGTTAGATTAAATGTTTCACATATACTCAGTTGTAATTAAACATGCCTCGATTGGACATGCAGCATTTAATGTCTTTTTTTATGTACATACAAACAGTTCACATATATTGAGCAGTAATTACTGTTTTATTAAACACTTATATTCACTTTGGGGTATTATTCACTGTGTGTTCGTGCACATAATTCCCTTTATTCACCCCAACATTGTAGGGGTTATGGCAATTAAATGTGCCAAGGTAGGGAGCGCTAAGCGCTGTTTCACAGTGAAGCAGTGTCAATTATAGGTGTCATACAGTAATAAGCGGTCGCATCCGCCTGTCTGTTTATTTGCGGGTAGCACAATATATGTGCTCCCGACAATATGCTGCGCCGCTGCCTGTCAGTTTATCTCGGGTAGCACTAAGAGTGTGCTCCCGGCGTAGCAGAGTTTGCCGCTATTACGGTCACAGAATATATCGTGGTGCAGGTTCTGGGTAGCTTTTAGAATGTGCTCCCGGCGTAACCGCATACATATACCGCTATCGGCTGCCGTAACAGGCTGCCTATTAGCACAGATCCCGGGTAGCCTTTACAGTGCGCTCCCGGCGTGCTTATACATTTACGTCGCTGTCGGCTTCTGTGACAGGCTGTCTGCTAGCACAGGTCCCGGGTAGCACAGTGACTGTGCTCCCGGCGTTGCTGTGCGTTCGTGCCGCTGTCGGCTTTATTGTCAGGCTAAGTGTCTATACGGGCTGTATTAACAGGATGGCTACATGCTCATACAAATAAACCCTAAGTGGAACAATTATACTGACTGACTACACATACATTTCATTCTAATCTGACTACCAACGACCGTTTCACTATCGCTTCCTCAAGGTATCAACCAGACTGTTCTCCTGGACGGGTTTAAATCCCCCGCCTTCATTTCTCATTGGATGAGTGTCACTGTTCATTTTCTTATGGATACTCCCCCTCTCTATCTATTACATGTAAAAGGGGTTCCTGATACGTTTTTACTGATACTTTGTCAGTTTTTGTCTAAATCTGACATCATAATAATTATTCACTAAAATGTCATAAGTTTCATTGTATCTGGATTATTTATTATAATAGTTGGCATTTTTTTTAAATAAAATACTGTTTTTAATTTTTTAATTTTTTAAAATGTGATTCTTTGTTTATTTATATTTTCAATTTATCCACGACTGTTAATATCTAAGGGTACATGTGCTATATAAGTATCATGCCTTTTTATGAATTCAACTGGTATTTGTCATAATATTTTTATAGTCTATTATATTTCATTATCTGACCCTTTTAGGTGTCATGATATGGGGGACTCTTGCTATTACCATTGAGTCTCCTTTCTTGTTGATTATATACATGTATTATTTGCATGTATTATTCATCATCATTTTATCTTGTTTATTTTATTATTCATGTACAGCCTACTTATAAGTTGTGTTTTTATATATCAAAGGACACTACATCATTCTTATTGTTAATTATTGGATACATTAAGTGGTGAATTATTTGGAAAAATTTATTTAAGACAGTTCTTATGTGAAAAAGGGGAGGAGAAAGTGGATTAATAAGATGTGATTTCATGTGTCTTTCTAGGAATAGAAAGTGGATTTAATGAGATGTGATTTTAAGTGTCTTCTAGGAATAAATAATATTAATAAAATAAAATTGCTTGTTATTTATTAAATGTACATCTATAAGTGAAAGAAAAACGTGATAATAAAAGACAAACCGTAAACATAAGTGAAAGTAAATAGTGATAATTAAGAAAAGATGTGATTGTTATTATGTGATATATGCGGTGAAATATGTGATTACATCACAATAGAAGTTGTGCACGATTATTAATGTGTACACGAATTTTTCTTTTTATTATTGCAAATTTTTAATACTTTTTTAGGATTTGTGTACGTCTTGTACAATATTAATGACAAATATACATTATAATATTTCTCCATTTATTCGTTTATTAGATATTAAATCAAATTTACTTAGGATATCAAGTGGTGCAGGATTATATCCTACTGATCTCTTGTTCGTATAGCCCCAAATTCCTCAATGCTGAATATATCGGGGATACCGCTATTTATAAGGGCAATTGGTTAAAGGGAAAGGGAAGAGGGAGGGGGGAAGTCTAAGGAGGGAAAAGGACCCCGTTTGAAAGGGCTGAATTTGAAAACATGGAAGGTACAGAGGAAGGTTTTATAATTCAAGTAATGTGGAAAGGGTTGATGTAAAGAATTTTTGTATTTCTTAATGTAAAAGAAAGACGAAGGGAAGGTTGCAGGACCTGGATTCGTTCTCATATTCCGGAATCAAAGAAAGCAGGTGAATTGGTTGGTCTCATTCAGGCCCCATGGTTCCACACTATTCATTCGGAAGATCCACTTGGATTCTTTTTTAAGGAGTTCCTTCATGACATCTCCCCCTCTTATTCCAAGGTTTAGTTTTTCTATTCCGAATGCTTGTAGTTTGTCTGGTCTCCCGCCATGGTGTTTCAAAAAGTGTCTCGCCACACTAGTGAGTTGTTTAAAATTTTCCCTGTCACGTCCTGCATTTTTGATATTTCTGATGTGTTCCATCACCCTTATTCTCAACTGTCTGCTTGTCATGCCAATGTACCTCAAGCCACATGGGCAAAGGAGGCAGTAGATGATTCCAGTGGTCTTACAGTTAATGAAATCTGTGATTTTGTGTATCTTGTCATATCTGTCCTTGATCTCCCTTGTTGGTGCTATAAACTTGCACGTACTGCAATCGCCACATTTATGTGTTCCTGGGTATTTTCTCTGTTTATGTTTATTTCTATCGAAATGGCTATGCACCAGTGTGTCTCGAAGGTTCGGGGATTTTCTCCAGCTGGTCTGGATACGATCTCCTAGTATCTTAGCAAGTTCATGATCCGTAGTGAGTATTCCCCAGTGTCTCTGGAGTATCTCCTGTATTTGTCGCCACTCATTACAGAAGGTGCCTACATAGCGTACCTGCTCTTCCCTGCTTTTTGTTTTTGTTTTTGGTAAAATCAGGGATTCACGGTTACTTGTACTTGCTGCTTTGTAGCCCTTTTTGATGATTTTGTGGCTATACCCCCTCACTTGCAGTCTCTCCGTGAGTTCCTTTGCCCTGACCTCGAATTGCTTCTTATCCGAGCAGTTCCTCCTAGTACGCAGGAACTCCCCTTTGGGGATCCCGCGGATGGTTGCAGGTAAGTGGGAGCTCTGGGCGTGGAGGATGCTATTGCTTGCCGTTTCCTTCCTGTACATATCTGAGGTGATGTTCCCCCTCGTATCTACCTCTATCATCAGGTCCAGGAAGGTCACTTTCTCCTGGTTCATTTCCATCGTCAATTTGAGATTGTAAGGATTGATATTCAATCTCTTGATGAATTCCCTGAAGAGGTCGGGGTCCCCCTGCCAGATGATTAGTACATCATCTATGTACCTAAACCAACTATTGACATGACAGGTGTATTTGTCATTTTCTGGTGCAAATACCACTTCCTTCTCCCACCACCCGAGGTACAGATTGGCGTACGTCGGAGCACACGTACTGCCCATAGCTGTACCCCGGGTCTGGAGGAAGAACTTTCCATCGAAAACAAAATAGTTTTTTGTCAGGACGAATTGCAAAAGGGAGATCAGGCAGTCATCGAAGTTACTTCGTTCTCGGGTGTTTAGGAAGTAATTTACGGCCTTGATGCCATATTCATGGCTGATACTTGTGTATAGAGATTCTACATCACAAGTACACAGCCATGTATCAGATGTAGCAGTGAGGTTCTCGATTTTCTTGAGAACGTCCATCGTGTCCCTTGTGTAGGACGGGAGTTCCACAACGAAGTTCCTGAGGTGTTTGTCCACAAACACACTCGCATTCTCCGTTAGTCCCCCAATCCCCGACACAATAGGTCTTCCTGGCGGCTTGGTCTTATTTTTGTGCACCTTTGGGAGAGCATAAAATGTGGGTACCTTGGGGTTATCCACCCATAGGAAATCTCTCTCTCTTTTCGTTATCGTACCCTCCCTCAGGAGATTGTCCACTAATTCCTGGTATTGCCCTAAAAAGTTCTCTGTGGGATTGGATGATAATAGCTGATAGCAATTGCGATCTCTCAGTTGTTTTAAAATTTCCTCCAAATATAGCTCTGTGCTCCACAGAACTATATTTCCTCCTTTATCCGAAGGTTTAATTTCGAGATTATCCCATTCTTTTATCTCTTGTAGGGCTGTGTACTCCTCTTTAGAGAGATTATGATGGTGGATCTTATTATCTCCTGAGAAGAGTTTGTCCAGGTCGCGAGAGACCAGATCTAAATAAACTTTTGCTTGTGGGCAGGTTTGATAACTCGGAGAGAATGTCGATTTTCTTTTCAGGGAAGTATCCCTTGTTTGTGTACTATTGCTTCCGGTGTCGTCACTCTGGTTTTCTTCCAGTAGCTCTTCCAACATTTTAAGTGCTTCCACCTCCTGGGGATCGTTGGTGGGAGGGGTATCTTGGGGCTCTGAGGTGGTCTTATTACAGTAAAATTTCTTTAGGAGTATTTTTCTGACAAAGAGGTTCAGGTCTTTTTCCACCGTGAATCTCTCCATCTTTTTAACCGGGGAAAAGGAAAGTCCCTTGGATAGGACGCTAATATGATGTTCATTCAAGACCCTGTCTGTCAGGTTTATAACCTGCAGGGAGTTCTGCGTGGGGTCTTGTGTCGCGTCTACCGATTGTTCGGGTAAAAACGTTTGTGTGGGTTGTTGCCCCAATCCCCTCTTTCTCTCTTTTTTCTTCTTCTTACTGTTGCGCCCTCGTCTTGTTCTCTTGGGGTGCTGGCATAGTTGGTATTGCCTACCCCTAAAAAATGACGGTTATGTTGCCCTCTTCCTCTGTTTTCTTGACCACTCTGGGAACTTGTGGAGGAGTCTCCTTCGGATGTTTCTGTCTCTGACACTGAATATTGTTGGTTATACCCTCTTTGTGTCCTGTATTTCTTTGTATTCCATTTAAAGATAGTGTGGTTCTTATAGTCATGCATATCTCTTTGAAATTTCTGTTGTTTCCTCTCGATCAGGTTCTTTTCAAAGTTTTCCACTTCGTTTTTGTATTTGAGATATGTTTTCTGGAATGTTTCCAGACCTTCAAATTCTTTAAGTTTATCCCCTATCTTGCTAATCTCTTCTGTCAGCAGTGACATCTTTTTCTCATCATGCTTTATTAAGATTTTTATCAAATCCGAAGAGCATTTAAGAAGTGCTTCCTCCCACTCCTGTTTTAGTTTTTCTTCCAGCTCAAAGGCTGGGAACACCTTTGGTCTGAGGCCCCTTGGTGTGAGGTTATTGACCTGGTAACTATCGAACATCATTTTGTTCCAATGGACCTTTGTTTGTTTGATCAGCAGATCTTTAAGTGTCACCAAGTCACCAGACCAATTGTGTTCATTACCACCAGACGAGTCCTTCATAAGTCCCCCAAAGGGGTTGACAGGTGTACTTCTCCATTTTTCTTGTCTGTTCGTAAGATCTTGATTAAGGCTGAACAGTGACATTTTTGTTGATTGACTAGGTTGATTTAGATTTAATGGTATTATTTGTAAATATATTTTTCAAGGGTATGTTGCCTTATTTTAATTTGAATAGCACTGTGCTCGGAATAAGAATCTGGTAGAACACCAGTTTTAACTTGGAAGACACAAAAGAAGGAATTCCCGCACCAGTATCTTTTTGTTTGGATTCTCCTCCCCCAGTTATTTTCTAAGATTTAGTGGAGATCCAATCTTCCACTAAACTGGTCCGGGGGGTGCCACCCACTACTTAAAGTTAAACCTATACACCCACAAAGAAAGAAGTATCTTGTAGGGCGCACTGAGAATCAAAATATTTATTATAAAATATAACTTTTAATAGTTCCTATAAAAAGTCTCTTAATCAGATGGAGACCACATGACCTTGTCTCAGAGTGAAATATTTAAAAGATAGAACAATGTGATAAGAATTGAAAAAATGTGAAAGAATTAAAATGAGAAGAAAAGAATGAACGTATGTGTGTCAGTTATTTATATATTTCTTGGCTTAAATTGCCTTTATAATAAATTTCTGCTTGCTGCTGTTATTATGTTACAGCTGAGCAAACAGTAATGTTGCCACCAGGGTTTATTCAATTATATATTCAAATGAGGGAGCACTGTATCATATGGCAGTGTTAATTTTTCCTCATATGAGCAATGTTCTCTGCTGCTCGGTAATATGTGGTTTTTCTGATTTTTTCTCCCAACTGAGTAGTGATTTTATACACAACCACAGTCTAGAGGTGCGTGGGGATGGAACTTTATAGATCGAATTATCAAGGATATGTCCCTTCAATATTTATTCTTTATTCTGCATGTCCCTGTTTCTGTATTTAAGCGGATTTACCGCCAGACCGGGTGCAGTTGGACCATACGTTTTTATTGTCACACCTCTCCTTAAGATGGAGTTAAATTAATGCAATGTAACCTATTTATATCAATAGGATCTCTGTTACCCAAAAATTAAGCGATGTCCTCGCTGGGTTAAAAATGGTTATATCGGTGTGTGACAATTATAGACGAACTGATAATTAGATAGTACTTCTTGGTCCTAGGGTGATTTATGTTAGCACCCCTTATAATATTCCCCACCTCTCCTCAATCCCGGTACTAAGCGGGTTACCGCCGGGAAATGCCGTGACAGATATGTTAGATTAAATGTTTCACATATACTCAGTTGTAATTAAACATGCCTCGATTGGACATGCAGCATTTAATGTCTTTTTTTATGTACATACAAACAGTTCACATATATTGAGCAGTAATTACTGTTTTATTAAACACTTATATTCACTTTGGGGTATTATTCACTGTGTGTTCGTGCACATAATTCCCTTTATTCACCCCAACATTGTAGGGGTTATGGCAATTAAATGTGCCAAGGTAGGGAGCGCTAAGCGCTGTTTCACAGTGAAGCAGTGTCAATTATAGGTGTCATACAGTAATAAGCGGTCGCATCCGCCTGTCTGTTTATTTGCGGGTAGCACAATATATGTGCTCCCGACAATATGCTGCGCCGCTGCCTGTCAGTTTATCTCGGGTAGCACTAAGAGTGTGCTCCCGGCGTAGCAGAGTTTGCCGCTATTACGGTCACAGAATATATCGTGGTGCAGGTTCTGGGTAGCTTTTAGAATGTGCTCCCGGCGTAACCGCATACATATACCGCTATCGGCTGCCGTAACAGGCTGCCTATTAGCACAGATCCCGGGTAGCCTTTACAGTGCGCTCCCGGCGTGCTTATACATTTACGTCGCTGTCGGCTTCTGTGACAGGCTGTCTGCTAGCACAGGTCCCGGGTAGCACAGTGACTGTGCTCCCGGCGTTGCTGTGCGTTCGTGCCGCTGTCGGCTTTATTGTCAGGCTAAGTGTCTATACGGGCTGTATTAACAGGATGGCTACATGCTCATACAAATAAACCCTAAGTGGAACAATTATACTGACTGACTACACATACATTTGTATGTGTAGTCAGTCAGTATAATTGTTCCACTTAGGGTTTATTTGTATGAGCATGTAGCCATCCTGTTAATACAGCCCGTATAGACACTTAGCCTGACAATAAAGCCGACAGCGGCACGAACGCACAGCAACGCCGGGAGCACAGTCACTGTGCTACCCGGGACCTGTGCTAGCAGACAGCCTGTCACAGAAGCCGACAGCGACGTAAATGTATAAGCACGCCGGGAGCGCACTGTAAAGGCTACCCGGGATCTGTGCTAATAGGCAGCCTGTTACGGCAGCCGATAGCGGTATATGTATGCGGTTACGCCGGGAGCACATTCTAAAAGCTACCCAGAACCTGCACCACGATATATTCTGTGACCGTAATAGCGGCAAACTCTGCTACGCCGGGAGCACACTCTTAGTGCTACCCGAGATAAACTGACAGGCAGCGGCGCAGCATATTGTCGGGAGCACATATATTGTGCTACCCGCAAATAAACAGACAGGCGGATGCGACCGCTTATTACTGTATGACACCTATAATTGACACTGCTTCACTGTGAAACAGCGCTTAGCGCTCCCTACCTTGGCACATTTAATTGCCATAACCCCTACAATGTTGGGGTGAATAAAGGGAATTATGTGCACGAACACACAGTGAATAATACCCCAAAGTGAATATAAGTGTTTAATAAAACAGTAATTACTGCTCAATATATGTGAACTGTTTGTATGTACATAAAAAAAGACATTAAATGCTGCATGTCCAATCGAGGCATGTTTAATTACAACTGAGTATATGTGAAACATTTAATCTAACATATCTGTCACGGCATTTCCCGGCGGTAACCCGCTTAGTACCGGGATTGAGGAGAGGTGGGGAATATTATAAGGGGTGCTAACATAAATCACCCTAGGACCAAGAAGTACTATCTAATTATCAGTTCGTCTATAATTGTCACACACCGATATAACCATTTTTAACCCAGCGAGGACATCGCTTAATTTTTGGGTAACAGAGATCCTATTGATATAAATAGGTTACATTGCATTAATTTAACTCCATCTTAAGGAGAGGTGTGACAATAAAAACGTATGGTCCAACTGCACCCGGTCTGGCGGTAAATCCGCTTAAATACAGAAACAGGGACATGCAGAATAAAGAATAAATATTGAAGGGACATATCCTTGATAATTCGATCTATAAAGTTCCATCCCCACGCACCTCTAGACTGTGGTTGTGTATAAAATCACTACTCAGTTGGGAGAAAAAATCAGAAAAACCACATATTACCGAGCAGCAGAGAACATTGCTCATATGAGGAAAAATTAACACTGCCATATGATACAGTGCTCCCTCATTTGAATATATAATTGAATAAACCCTGGTGGCAACATTACTGTTTGCTCAGCTGTAACATAATAACAGCAGCAAGCAGAAATTTATTATAAAGGCAATTTAAGCCAAGAAATATATAAATAACTGACACACATACGTTCATTCTTTTCTTCTCATTTTAATTCTTTCACATTTTTTCAATTCTTATCACATTGTTCTATCTTTTAAATATTTCACTCTGAGACAAGGTCATGTGGTCTCCATCTGATTAAGAGACTTTTTATAGGAACTATTAAAAGTTATATTTTATAATAAATATTTTGATTCTCAGTGCGCCCTACAAGATACTTCTTTCTTTGTGGGTGTATAGGTTTAACTTTAAGTAGTGGGTGGCACCCCCCGGACCAGTTTAGTGGAAGATTGGATCTCCACTAAATCTTAGAAAATAACTGGGGGAGGAGAATCCAAACAAAAAGATACTGGTGCGGGAATTCCTTCTTTTGTGTCTTCCAAGTTAAAACTGGTGTTCTACCAGATTCTTATTCCGAGCACAGTGCTATTCAAATTAAAATAAGGCAACATACCCTTGAAAAATATATTTACAAATAATACCATTAAATCTAAATCAACCTAGTCAATCAACAAAAATGTCACTGTTCAGCCTTAATCAAGATCTTACGAACAGACAAGAAAAATGGAGAAGTACACCTGTCAACCCCTTTGGGGGACTTATGAAGGACTCGTCTGGTGGTAATGAACACAATTGGTCTGGTGACTTGGTGACACTTAAAGATCTGCTGATCAAACAAACAAAGGTCCATTGGAACAAAATGATGTTCGATAGTTACCAGGTCAATAACCTCACACCAAGGGGCCTCAGACCAAAGGTGTTCCCAGCCTTTGAGCTGGAAGAAAAACTAAAACAGGAGTGGGAGGAAGCACTTCTTAAATGCTCTTCGGATTTGATAAAAATCTTAATAAAGCATGATGAGAAAAAGATGTCACTGCTGACAGAAGAGATTAGCAAGATAGGGGATAAACTTAAAGAATTTGAAGGTCTGGAAACATTCCAGAAAACATATCTCAAATACAAAAACGAAGTGGAAAACTTTGAAAAGAACCTGATCGAGAGGAAACAACAGAAATTTCAAAGAGATATGCATGACTATAAGAACCACACTATCTTTAAATGGAATACAAAGAAATACAGGACACAAAGAGGGTATAACCAACAATATTCAGTGTCAGAGACAGAAACATCCGAAGGAGACTCCTCCACAAGTTCCCAGAGTGGTCAAGAAAACAGAGGAAGAGGGCAACATAACCGTCATTTTTTAGGGGTAGGCAATACCAACTATGCCAGCACCCCAAGAGAACAAGACGAGGGCGCAACAGTAAGAAGAAGAAAAAAGAGAGAAAGAGGGGATTGGGGCAACAACCCACACAAACGTTTTTACCCGAACAATCGGTAGACGCGACACAAGACCCCACGCAGAACTCCCTGCAGGTTATAAACCTGACAGACAGGGTCTTGAATGAACATCATATTAGCGTCCTATCCAAGGGACTTTCCTTTTCCCCGGTTAAAAAGATGGAGAGATTCACGGTGGAAAAAGACCTGAACCTCTTTGTCAGAAAAATACTCCTAAAGAAATTTTACTGTAATAAGACCACCTCAGAGCCCCAAGATACCCCTCCCACCAACGATCCCCAGGAGGTGGAAGCACTTAAAATGTTGGAAGAGCTACTGGAAGAAAACCAGAGTGACGACACCGGAAGCAATAGTACACAAACAAGGGATACTTCCCTGAAAAGAAAATCGACATTCTCTCCGAGTTATCAAACCTGCCCACAAGCAAAAGTTTATTTAGATCTGGTCTCTCGCGACCTGGACAAACTCTTCTCAGGAGATAATAAGATCCACCATCATAATCTCTCTAAAGAGGAGTACACAGCCCTACAAGAGATAAAAGAATGGGATAATCTCGAAATTAAACCTTCGGATAAAGGAGGAAATATAGTTCTGTGGAGCACAGAGCTATATTTGGAGGAAATTTTAAAACAACTGAGAGATCGCAATTGCTATCAGCTATTATCATCCAATCCCACAGAGAACTTTTTAGGGCAATACCAGGAATTAGTGGACAATCTCCTGAGGGAGGGTACGATAACGAAAAGAGAGAGAGATTTCCTATGGGTGGATAACCCCAAGGTACCCACATTTTATGCTCTCCCAAAGGTGCACAAAAATAAGACCAAGCCGCCAGGAAGACCTATTGTGTCGGGGATTGGGGGACTAACGGAGAATGCGAGTGTGTTTGTGGACAAACACCTCAGGAACTTCGTTGTGGAACTCCCGTCCTACACAAGGGACACGATGGACGTTCTCAAGAAAATCGAGAACCTCACTGCTACATCTGATACATGGCTGTGTACTTGTGATGTAGAATCTCTATACACAAGTATCAGCCATGAATATGGCATCAAGGCCGTAAATTACTTCCTAAACACCCGAGAACGAAGTAACTTCGATGACTGCCTGATCTCCCTTTTGCAATTCGTCCTGACAAAAAACTATTTTGTTTTCGATGGAAAGTTCTTCCTCCAGACCCGGGGTACAGCTATGGGCAGTACGTGTGCTCCGACGTACGCCAATCTGTACCTCGGGTGGTGGGAGAAGGAAGTGGTATTTGCACCAGAAAATGACAAATACACCTGTCATGTCAATAGTTGGTTTAGGTACATAGATGATGTACTAATCATCTGGCAGGGGGACCCCGACCTCTTCAGGGAATTCATCAAGAGATTGAATATCAATCCTTACAATCTCAAATTGACGATGGAAATGAACCAGGAGAAAGTGACCTTCCTGGACCTGATGATAGAGGTAGATACGAGGGGGAACATCACCTCAGATATGTACAGGAAGGAAACGGCAAGCAATAGCATCCTCCACGCCCAGAGCTCCCACTTACCTGCAACCATCCGCGGGATCCCCAAAGGGGAGTTCCTGCGTACTAGGAGGAACTGCTCGGATAAGAAGCAATTCGAGGTCAGGGCAAAGGAACTCACGGAGAGACTGCAAGTGAGGGGGTATAGCCACAAAATCATCAAAAAGGGCTACAAAGCAGCAAGTACAAGTAACCGTGAATCCCTGATTTTACCAAAAACAAAAACAAAAAGCAGGGAAGAGCAGGTACGCTATGTAGGCACCTTCTGTAATGAGTGGCGACAAATACAGGAGATACTCCAGAGACACTGGGGAATACTCACTACGGATCATGAACTTGCTAAGATACTAGGAGATCGTATCCAGACCAGCTGGAGAAAATCCCCGAACCTTCGAGACACACTGGTGCATAGCCATTTCGATAGAAATAAACATAAACAGAGAAAATACCCAGGAACACATAAATGTGGCGATTGCAGTACGTGCAAGTTTATAGCACCAACAAGGGAGATCAAGGACAGATATGACAAGATACACAAAATCACAGATTTCATTAACTGTAAGACCACTGGAATCATCTACTGCCTCCTTTGCCCATGTGGCTTGAGGTACATTGGCATGACAAGCAGACAGTTGAGAATAAGGGTGATGGAACACATCAGAAATATCAAAAATGCAGGACGTGACAGGGAAAATTTTAAACAACTCACTAGTGTGGCGAGACACTTTTTGAAACACCATGGCGGGAGACCAGACAAACTACAAGCATTCGGAATAGAAAAACTAAACCTTGGAATAAGAGGGGGAGATGTCATGAAGGAACTCCTTAAAAAAGAATCCAAGTGGATCTTCCGAATGAATAGTGTGGAACCATGGGGCCTGAATGAGAA